>NC_067167.1:41763721-41941221 GCF_903995435.1 Acomys russatus
GTCTGTCTGTCTGTCTCTCTCTCTCTCTCTCTCTCTCTCTGTGTGTGTGTGTGTGTGTGTGTGTGTGTGTGTTTGTATCCTAGGGCCATAAAGAAACATTCTACCACTGGTCTATACCAATCCTTATATTTGGTTTATATAGATTCTATTAATTTTCTATTGTTTCTGTCTGTCTGTCTGTCTGTCTGTCTGTCTGTCTGTCTCTCTCTCTCTCTCTCTCTCTCTCTCTCTCTCTCTCTCTCTCTGTGTGTGTGTGTGTGTGTGTGTGTGTGTGTGTGTGTGTGTGTTTGTATCCTAGGGCCATAAAGAAACATTCTACCACTGGTCTATACCAATCCTTATATTTGCTTTATATACAGTCTATTAATTTCCTATTGTTTTTACTCTCGTCTTTCACCATTCAACCTGAAGCAGTATGAATTCTGGAGTATAGGCAATATTGACTACCAAGACCTTAGTGTGTTTGTTTACTTGAAAATTTTCAATAATCATTCTTAAAAGAACACATGTTATTTTCTATATCATAGGTATATAATCTTTTTAAGAAATTCTAATTTCCCCAGCGAATAACTTAGGAATTAAATACCTAGTTTAACCATACTAAAGAAGTAATCTCTGATAACAGTATCCTTTCATAAACTTTTTCACTTCAAAAATAAGCACCATAAGAGTAAAATACCTTGTAAGAGAATTTAAAAAGTAATTTCCTCTAAATTTGCTGTCGAGGCATAAATATCATCTCCTAATCTTTCCAAACATACTGTAACATTCATACTGGAATTCCTTGCTTCTTTGTTTGTTTATTTTTTATTTTCTTTTTTTTGTTTGTTTTATTTTTTGTTTTTGGTGTTTTGAGACAGGGTTTCTCTGTGTAACCTTGGCTGTCTTGGAATCACTTTGTAGACAAGACTGGCCTAGAACTCACAGAGATCTGGCTGCCTCTGCCTTCCAGAGTGCTGGGATTACAGGTGTGTGCCATCATGGCCAGCTGAGTTCCTCGCTTCTTTATTCACTAGCTAATTGACTCCGAGAATTAGTAACAAAACCGAAGAGAGAGCATGAAGCTGGGAAGAAATGGATGGAAGCCTCAGAGGAAGATGGGGCAGGTGGTAGCAGATGGATATCATCTATGCAAACTGTATAAATATGTGAAATATTCAAAGGATAAAATATAATTTAAAAAGCAGTGAAAATAAAAAAACTGCAATGACAAAACAAAAACCAACCCTACATATTAGTCATGTCAACCTTATTTTCATGCTTAGAAGTTACATAATTAGTTCCGCCTCTACTGAGCTCTCTCAATTTTGTCCTTTAGGTTTTTGTGTCTCATGTCTCCCTATAATTGTCTTTTGGTTTCTGTGTGTATGCAATGCTGTGTGTGTGGCTCTGTGCTAGAAGTGTTTTTAAAAAATGGTACTCCTGGTTTTCACTTTTAAAGAATCATGACATAGCTTTTGTTGGAAAATGTCTGTCTGCATCGATAAAGTACACAAGAATCATGACAGTTGAGATTCCTTTGGTTTTATTTGGGGCATAAACTCGAATGCAAACATCCAAAAATGGTTAAAATATTTAGGTTCATTGAGTCTGATTTATTCCAACATGACTTTTACACAAATGTAACTGGAGAAAGAACCCCGTGGACTTTGACGATGAGGATGGAATGAGGGCAAACTAAAACATGCAGAACAAGACACCCAAGCATATTACTCGCTGGTGTCACAAACATACTTACTATCTTTATAGTAAAAACATTGTGCAGGGTCAAGAAACACCTACACACACCCACAGATCCCCGTACCCAGGATGGAATTCAGCTTTTTGATGCTCTATTGCTTAGATACCTACCAATCAACATAATCACTACCATAAGCCCAACCCACACTCCTTCTTGCAAGTTATGGTTTTACAACCATGTCAAGAGAAATTTATTAAGTGTTGTGTTAAATCTTCAGTGACAGAGTAAATGTTATATGTTTGTTATCTATATACACTAATCTTATTTAAATGCAAAAAACCCACCTTTCATAAGATATCATCCATACATTTACTCCTTAAGTCATCCTGGAATATCTAATATATGCTTTCCATTGTGGTCAACACTGTCACATTTGTTCTTTGGCTTCAAATAGCTTATGGGAGACTTGACTATAGACAGAGCAATTGTTCCTGGAAAACTAATTCTAACCATTACAAAAAGGCAAAATTTTCACTTCACAAATAAAGCCACTTGAGTGAATTAGATATTTTTAGTTTTACTGGAAAATTTACATACATTATTTCACATATGTTTGAATGCACACAAAAGTCCACACTGATAAATGGGCAATGAAGACTGAGCTGAGCTTGGAAAGTGAATTATTGAGTAGATAAACTTCCTTAGGCTTATAATATTTAACTATTGGTCACTGATCATTGTCTTTAATGTGTTATTAAAATAAGCACTTTTAAAATAACAAAGAAAGCAGTACTGTATATAATACCCAAGTATTCATATGAATTTTTTCTTAGAGAAGGTATTGTTGCTTCAAATCTCTTTAGCATGTCCAATAGCATCTTCATACTTAAAATTTATAGGGAATAAAGTATGATAATGCCCACTGTGTATCTTCAACAGCTATTTGATTCTCTCAGAAACTTGAGAACTATTAAATTACCCTTTCCAAATACAGAAAAAGATAAGTGTTTCATCAGAAGTACCCGTAGTTGATATCTTTCTACTTCTTTAAAATTTGTAATTTTACCAAGATAATCTTATTATCTTGGTAAAAATGAAGGATGTTCATTTTATTCACAGATGATTGAAAATTAAGCAAAAGCAAGAAAGGAAACTAATAATTATACCCTGTCTGACAAAGTAACAATATTCACACATGTATCACTTATAACAAAGAATATAGAAGAAAAATCATTACAGTCAATAGAACATCAAATATTTGGACTGATATTTTTGATTTAATAAGTATGTATTTATTTGTGTAATGCATATCTGAAGTTCATCTCCTTAATGTTGGCTTTTGATATTTTTGAGCCCAAAAAAACCATTATTTTCTTAATATTTTAAAAATTAGTCATTTTTGCAAGTCAACAAAAAGTTGAAGTTCAGAAAGATTAGTACTAAACACAATCCATTTATCTTGGATTCGGTTTGTGTTTTAATTAGCTTCCTAGTAAGTAAATTTTTCAACTATAGAAACTTTGTTCCATGTAATTACATTTGTGCTTTATTATAGAGAAATTTAAGTGTGTCTTGCACCTTACTATTTCTCTAGTTATAAATTCTGTCAAACCATTGCCCTTTACCCAACCATGGAAAAGTTGTCAACTTTCCAACTTAATTTTGAGCATTTTAATTATTTTCTAATAAAACAAGTAAGTTGTAGTCACCAGAGATAAAGCAATACGGGCTTCATGTATAAACCTTTCTCTAGTGAGGAATCAAGACCAGCAACTCAGGGCCACCAAGGGTACAAAAATCTCAAAGGAAAATAAATATCATTTAAAAAGCAAGAAACAGCTTCTTTTAGGGAGGAAATACTCACTTCCAGTGTGCTTCTTATTAGAATACATAAGACACAGTGTTGAACACCATGTACGTTGTTTTCTGATTAATCCCACCCCTGTAATTTGAAAATTGATTTTCTCTGGTCTCTCAAAAGACAGGAGGATTTTCTGAACCATCAGTTCATTCCCTATCAGAGTTTGAAATTTTTTATAACATGATATTGCTTCAGTATGCAGACAAAGGCAATTTCTCCAAATTAAATATTATCAAAACAACAATCAAAGCAATCACATCAGGACATAATCTAAGGCCCATAGCTAGGAATGTCCTAGGTGGAATAATATGAGATACTGAACACAGAGAAGTTGGCAGTTTTGTCTGTAGATATAAACACCTTTGAAAAGAGTGACTTATTTCTCCAAGCCATTATTAGATAATTAAAGTACAAACAGGGTTTGTAATGATTTCTGATGCCTGAAAAATATTACAAAAATATGAAGCATTTGAGCCAGTACACTGTCATTCTTACCCCTGTATTGTAGTGTCACTGTTCCATGTAATGGGTTTTTTTATTGTCTTAGTACAGACAAGTTATGTCTAGCTAGTGGTCATAAGAATTGGAGTCTTTCATAGCACCTGTGTCGTACTAGCCCCTATGTAAAGCAGCTTCCTGCCTCCAACCCCAACCCTACCCCCACCCCACCTCACTCCCACCCCAGCCATGGGTCCGTTTTTCATTGCTGTTTTTGTGTGGTTTTACCAAGGAGCAAACTCTCATCTACAGTGTTTGAAGCAAGCTAAGATCCAAAAATAAGAGAATATACGACAGTTGTCTTTCTAGGTCTGGGCTACCTTACTCAGTATACTTTCTAGTTTCATGTTTTCACCTCAGTACTTCTTCGTGGGGTCAGGGTACTGTGGGTTCTGGAGGAGCTGGTCTTGAGCAGTACTAGGGTTGAGTCAGTGCCCAGCTCCAAATGGAGAATGGTAAGAGTGAGGACCACTCCCTGTCTTGCCCCTAGCCTGCATAATCATTGTCCCTGTCCCACCTTTGCTCCTACCAGAGGAGGTCACTTAGTCACAGCCAGGTTAAAGGTCCCCCTTTCTTATAAGGCCAAGCTCAGCAAGCACTTGGGACTGTGCTTCATGCAAATAAGGCCTTCCCAGCCCCTGATCTACGGCCAGTGGTGTACAATAACCCCAAAGGTTTGCATTCAGAATTTAGACACACCAAGATAGGAAAGATGCTTCCTGCAAGGCTGTCAAATACAAATATCCAAAACACTAAGAATGTAACATTTATATAATTCCTGATTGTGTCATGGTTCTTCTTGCTAGGCATAGTTTATTGTATATATGTGTAATAATAAATGTATATGTAAAATAATTATTCCCTCTGCTCCTAATAAAAAACTTTGAATAAATATTTTCCCAGAAGCAATAACTAACTAACTAAATAACTAAATAAATAAATAAACAACCTTTGTCCTGCCCAATTAAACAAGCTGCTTAAGGAAGCCTGCCTCTCAAGAAGTCTGTTTCTCCCTGAGCTCACTCGCAGCCTGAGATCTCCATCACTTCACCTGCCCCCTGCCTCCCGCTCTCAGGATCTACTCCCCTCAGTTGCAGGCCATCCATGCAAGGAAAGGTGGGGCAAGCAGAGACCTAATGGTATTTCATGGTTTAATTCATTCTCTCTGAATAAAATTCCACTGGTGCAAGCCCATTTGAGCTTTGTATATAAATTATCAAATTCAGTAAAATGGACTTGTCAGGTTGAATTTATATACGTATATATGTATGTGTGTGTAATGTATACATGTGTATAACAATAATTAAAGAAGTCATGAATTTGAAAGAGAAACATGGGTACGCAGGAGGAGTTTGAATGATTAGAACAGGGTGATAGAATTGGTATAAATATAGTACCCATGTATAAGATTTTAAAAAAATAAAATATTAAATTGAGTACAATTAAATGATATTAACTGAGCATCGTTAAGCCTTAGCTAAATATCTTAGAACATCATGGTTGTCATTGTACTAAGCATTGGACAGTCCCCTCTCAGTAGATTGATAGTGCACACGTTCATGTACTGAATCTTGATAGCGCCTTCCATTGATTAACTAGCTCTTGGCAGCAGACATCTTCTACTTTACTCTTTTTCCCTTTCTGTGGGAAACATAAGTCCTATTTGCTGACTTCGGAACGATGACATGGCTATCAGTATCTCTGCACCTTCCTCTCAGGACTTTTCTCTGAGTGTGCTCATTCTTGATTATTCTTGGCAACAAGGGAGGATTAATTAAAGCCAAGTGAGGAGGAATCTTGCAATTTTCCTGCATCATGTGTTGATGACCACATCTGTCTTGTCCTCAGGCCCACTTGTAGCATGTTCTGTGTTAACATTTTTATTAGCAAAACATAGAAAAACTACTTTGGGAAATATCCATAACTACATGCTGGATGACAACTGAGCACACAAAATTGAAAGCTAGTCTTCCAATATTGCATTATTATCGGAGGAGGAGACCCAGCACTTTACTGCTACTCACTGCTACACAGTGTTGTTCCAGCTGTGGCCGTAGCTCAGCCTACGCTGTTCTCGTTAGTGACTTAATGTCAAAAACAATAAGATAATGTTGGTAAAACTTTAAAATTTAGTAGTGACCACAATATTTCAAAATACCGATAAAGTGAAAACAATGAATATGTAATAATTTTATATTAAATATTGTATCTGATACCGTAGACCACAAACTGACAGCATTAAAAGAACACAACTCACTCTCCTTCAGCCCTGCATTTGCCCAAGGGAAAGAAGGTGGCCTGGGTCCCTGCCGTCATTAAAAAACAGAAGCTCAAAAAGATCATCAATCCTCAAAGGCCCAAGAACTTCAGGATATCCAGCCCAAAAGATCACTCATTTCGTGACATGGCCTTGGTACATCAGGCTGCGGCGGCAAAGGGCCATCCTTTATAAGCTGCTCAAAGTGCCTCCTGCGGTTAACCAGTGCACTCAGGCCCTGGGCAGGCAAACAGCTACCCCGTTGCTTAAGCTTGCCCACAAGCACAGGCCAGGACAAAGCAGGACAAAAAGCAAAGGCTACTGACTCATACTGAGAAGAAAGTTTCAGGGAAAGGGGATATCCTAACTAAGAGACCACCTGCCCTTTGAACAGGGGTCAGTTTAGTCATCAACTTGGTGGAGAACAAGAAGGCTCAGCTGGTGGTGATTTCGCATGACACAGATCCCACTGAGCTGGTGGTTTTCCTACCTGCCCTGGTCTCCAACTGCATCGCCAAGGGAAAGGCCAGGCTGGGGCGGCTGGTCCATAGGAAGGACTTGAGCCACTGTTGCCTTCACTCAGGGTTAACTCGGAGGGTGGAGGGGGGTGGGAGGGTGGGCAGAGGGTGCTCTGGCTTAGCTGCTGGAAGTTATTAGGAACAGTTACAATGACAGATGCGGTGGTATCCGACACCACTAGGGAAGCGAGGTCCTGAGTCCTGCCGAGCTGGAAAAGGCAGAGGCTAAAGAACTTGCCACTAAACTGGGTTAACTGTGCACTGCTAAGTTATTGTACATAAATATAATTACGAAATTAAAACAAAACAAAAAACCACAAAGGAAACTTCAAGCCCGTCTATGAGCACCATGTCAGGGTCAGTTTAAGTGATGAATTACACAAAAAACAGCCTTGAGATGTTTTTCTCCCATTATTTTTGATATTCTTTTTTAATGTTAACATAAAGTATTGTTTCCCTGATTAGTTCCAATTTTCTTTGTGATTGACCAGATAGAACAAAATCTTCAGCCAAGATTAAGGACATTATGTTAATAAGTAAATCTATTTGGATAACTAGGAAAAGAACTCCCATGTAGCTAATGAAGTGAAAAAATTTTAAGAACCAAGCGAGAAGATGAAAGAACTGAGTTGACTCTGACCTTCTGTTAACTTGGTAACTCCAAAAGAAATGATTATTATGAGGTTGAAAAACTGAGTGACTAGAGATTCTTTCTATCTGACAACTGAATCTGCCCCGTGATAAGACAGGGGACATAGTGTTAGCTGAGACAGGAAAACTCTGGAAAAATAACCTGGCTTTCTCTTGGCAGGACTAAGGCTAACAAAGTGTGAGAAAATTAGAAATAGCTAATCTTTCAAAATTTCTGAAGCACAACTTTTTATTCTTTGAATTCTTGACAGACACAGTCGGCTATAACAGTAGGAACATAAATGTTCCTTTGATCTAGGTGTTATCAGTCAGGAAGAATCTGAACAAAGAGTACATTACAAAGTACTAATTCTTTTTTTTTCATTTTTAATTTTGTTTCTTTTTTTTTTAACATATACACTTATATTTTTACACATAAATAAAATAAACTACATACAGCAGGAAGAACCACGGACAATCAGGAATTATATAAATGCTACAATCATAGTCATTTGGCTATTTGTATTTGGCAAACTTGAAGAAAACATCTTTCCTATCTTGGTGCATCTAAAATTCTGAATGAAAATCGGTATCTATCATATCTTAATAAAGAGAGGGAAATGTGGGGCAGCATGATTTTAGTAGCCTTGTGGACAACAGTACATCCTTTGGGGTCGTGGAGAGTGAATGTTGATGCTGAATGGATATTCAATGAAATACATAGTGAGAGAAGCAAAGAGCAAATGGTGCTGATCAACGGAAGCTATTCTAAATGGCATGGCAGACACTTCTACTATTGTTGAGCTTTACAATTAAGAATTTTTATGGTGGTCCTCTTCAGCATTGGACAGAGTGATTCAGAAAATAGGCTACATATTTGTTTACACCATAGTTTGATTCATGATAATTTGTTGAGTTGAACATTTATATTTTATGTCTTATATGTTTTATTGTGCCCTACAGGTAAAAAACCAATAGAAATAAGAAGTAGTATTCTTGATTTTTAAAAAATCATGTGGAATATTTTTAACCTATTTACAAATGAGACTGGAGACATCTTGGTGTCAATATGAAATAGCTAATATCCTATGGCTATCAAACAAATATTACCCAAAGTTATTTGGGACAGTATGTTTTTCTATAGTCTTTAGGAAAAAATAAACTAGGTGGATTTACTTGTAGCCATACTTTGCGCATTTAGGAATATATCAAATATTTGGAGCCAAGTTTTCCTCTTCTATTGGCTTTTATGTACATTTATGCTGAGCAGTGTATCTCCTAACTTGAAATCTCACTAATCACTGACAGAAAGTTCTTCCATATTCTCCTCTATGTCTGCTTTGGAGGACACTTGCTCTATCTTTGAACATGTCCACATTTATTATTATATGTTGATCTCATTTAATTGCCAAGTCCAGATTGTTTTATTTCCAATCCAGACCTAAGAATGTCAAGTTCCTCTCCTAATTAAATTTGACACATATATTTCTTTGTTTTTTTAAAATTTGTATTATTTATTTATTTTTTGGCATTTAAGAAGACTCAAGAAACATGAAAAGATATATCCAGAATCACTTTTTATTTAACAGAAATTGTGGCCATACTCAACAATTAAATCCTAACATACACAATTGTTATTAAAATCAGACAGATACAAAACCACACTGAGATATGGATGACAAAGGATGTGACTGCAGTGCACAGTGAACTGCCTTATGTTTTTTAGAACTTAACTTAAATAAATGAGGCCCGAGTAACAGAGTTCTCTTTTATTCATTTTTGTTTGACTTTTAATTTTTGTACAGTAGAGCTTATAAGTCAGTGACATTGTCCTCTCGTCACAAAGGCACTGCATCCTTTGCATAAAATTCCTTCCTTATTCGCCAGGAAATAATGTTGGCATTGAAAGTTTGTACACACAAGACATGCTTTAAATATACCCACAAATATTGGAAATGTTTTTTATTTTGCTGACTTTGAAATATTATTAAAATAGTTTTGCAAGCATTATTCTTTGGAAATTAGACTAAATTTAATGCACCATCAAAACTTTGACATTTCCGTGTAGATATATCATTAGTAATGTTAAAAAACAGAGTATTTTCCTACTATATAGTTTGATTGCATCATATCATAGTGGAAACTATTTTATTAATATTCAGTCTCACAACTTGAGATGAGTTATGTTTATGATATGAAGGACAAATTTTAAATTTTATTATACATCACCATATAAACACTGAAATTTATTTTTTCATAGGATAAGTTAAAAACAGTCATCACTAAAATAGAAAATGCTGATGTGGCAGCATGAAGCAGATTTGGTTTTATTGATAAATGATGTGCTTTTTGTGATACCTTTAGTCTTCAAAAATAAACAAAGGACTATTGTTACCAAAAAGAACTGAGGGAAAACAAACAGAAAACTTAGCAGTGTTAATAATTAAAGAAACAAACCAAAACAAACAAACAAACAAAAAACCTAGTAGTACTCCCAAAGCAGGGACATGTATTGGGTTTGACAGCCAATGGCATCGTTGAACACTCAGAGGGCTGTTTCAGAGGCAAAGATCATCCCCTCCCCCACCACGCTAACTTGTAGATTGGAATGATGTCACCATTTAGACATGTGATTAAAATTCTTCCATAAGACACACTCAAAAATAGTAGCTCTTCTAAAAATACCAGAACCAATAATAGAAAATGTATTCCAAAACACAGCTGCCCCAGCATTCATGCCCAGTGCTTATGATAATGTGGAATATATGCATCGTCTTCCCTAAACTCTAACTGTGCTATAGCTGAGATTAATGCCCCAACTGAAGATGAGATAACAGATAGTAAGAAAATGGAATATTTAACATGCGGAAATAAAAGAGTATATCAGTGACAATTTTAGATCAGCAATAGCTATGGACATAGCATTTAACAAGTACAATATTCTCTGCCTAGTTACTCATTCCATCTAGACAAGACACAGAATGACAGAAGGAGGCAGAATCTATATTTGAACCTAAAATACACAGCCCAGGAGAATATCCTGTCAAATATAAGATGACAGATAATTCTTCTTCCACCAAGTGCATGGAGTAATGAGTTTAAATCTGACTGAAATAGGACCATATCCCAGAATAGTTACAGAATCTGTAGCAAGAAATGGGGGCAGCTATAATATTTTTTACTTCTTCTGCAGATCTGAATCTATAATGTTAGACTAATGAACCACTAAGCCTATGCCTTATTTCTAAATATTAATCTTATTGATAGACATTTATAGATTCATCATCTATGTAAGATGGAACAGCCCTAAAAAGAAATTCCAAATAATAAAATTTTTGTATATATAAATTAAATTACATACCTTAAAAATTTATCCTTATTTGAAACTATGAAAAATTTTCACATTTACTGTAAAGAGAATTTTCAATTTGGAAAGACTGTTTTTGTTATATCTATGAAAAACTGAAAATTCCATTCAGTTAGTATAATCTTATGAGAATTATAATTTGGACCCATCAATATCAGACATGTATTGTTAGGGATTTGCATGAAGGGTTACCCTTAAAATTCTTAATTTTTTTCTTTTCTTATAAGAAAATTCTTAAGTGAGGAATTATACAGTAAATCGTAACATCTTGTTATACAAGTAATTCTAGAGAGTTTTGTCTTTGATTATCTTGATTTCTTTCCTGCTGTTTTGGTAAAGCCTCCTGGAAAGACTACCGTAAGGTAGAAACAGAGTACTTGGCTCACAATTCCATCGTTCACGGTAGGCAAGTCATGAATGCAGGAAGCTGGAGCAGTTTAATCACACCATTTCCACAGACACCAGCTGAAAGAGAGTGGAGGTGCGCTGTGGTGCTCAGCTTGCTCCTCCACTCTGCGGCAGCTCAGGGTCTCCTACCTGGAGAAGGAGGCTATTCAGGGTGGCCAGTCTCTCCCAGATCAGTGAACTTAGTAAGGTCCACCCACAGGTCAAACTCATCCACACACTTCCTTCTCTGAGAGACCCTTCTCAAGTGATTCTAGGTGGGTTCAGATCGACAATTAACAACAACTATCACAGCCAACAGGATTTATTTCATTCCACCTCCAGCTGAGCTTTTATCCTAGGAAGAGCAGCTGGATTTTTTTCCCTCTGCGTCTGATCTTAGTCTTCAGTCAAACCAGTTCAGTCTCCTCTATATCATTTTTTTTCTTTTTTCATTATTCTCTCATTACTCTTTGTCTTTTTAAATCCTATATTGATTTGTGTCCATTTAAGTTGCAGTGAGCCTTTATTTTTTATTAGGTTAGAAAGATTAACTATTGAGTTTTCAGTACCTTTAACTGTAAATTGCTCAATATTTATATAATTTTGTACAGTGTTAAATAGATTGATCCTATTTTATTTCTTACTATTATTTATCCTTTTTAAAAATCAATACCTCATTCTTTCTAGAAAAACACACCCGGAAAACTTTGATAGGGGTTAAGAAGTTGTGGGCTGTCAGCCAATAAGAGCAGTTTAATTATGTGTGGTGCAGCTGCTTGGGGGATTGTTTAATTTCAGGCTTCTTTACTGTGTCATTTGACATTTTTTTCTTCAGAGAAGACATTTTTGACTAGACTGTGTTTACAGGGTCTTTACTCACTATGAACACAATCACACAGTAAATATAGTTTATGCTGCTGACACATTCCTCGCTGTGTAAGAAACATAGACTATTTCTAGCCTACGGAGTCAGGTAATTCCTTCACAAGTAGGTATCAAACAAAGCAGTGTTTCTCAGTAGTTAGTGTGCTGACCCCAATTAGAACATGGGAGCAGAATGAGTCTGTAAGTACCAGAAGGACATAAAGAGTCACCCACTGTATAACCTGGACAAGCTCGCTGCTTGCAGCAGAAACTGCATTTGTATCTAACAGGAATCAATTCATGTGTTATTCCTGATCATAACGCTGCCTAGATTAAGATTGTTTTATAGTATGTATAACTGGGATCAGGATGATTAAAGAGTTTCAATTTTCCAGTCCTTTGAGAAATATAAATTAACTACTTTGTGTCAGGTATGTCCCTTTGGTGTGGGTTATAGGGCAGTGAAATAACTAGGCACGAGCTTTGCTCTCATGGAGGCAAAACTACTATCAGTGCTGGGAACATCAAACAAAAGGAGGCTCGCCTTCCAGCTAGCCCTCTTTTCCCA
The DNA here is from genome assembly GCF_903995435.1 of Acomys russatus. Taxonomy (NCBI): domain Eukaryota; kingdom Metazoa; phylum Chordata; class Mammalia; order Rodentia; family Muridae; genus Acomys; species Acomys russatus. The sequence continues at coordinate 41,776,353 of NC_067167.1, forward strand.
TTCGCAGTCTTTTACATAACCTAATGAGAGTGCTTATCTCTAGTTTCCACACCTATTGGCTATATGAACATCTTTAAAATTATACCCTGGACCCCCCAAAAATGTGCATGTTGGGCATCATTGAGAGTTTTCTGAGGACATATTCTAGGATGTCTATGTTTAATTTAAGATTAGGAAAGTCACACTAATCATCACTGGCGAAGAAATATGAAAAGAGAGCTGTGCCTCAGCATATCAGTGTTTATGTGACGTTTAACCCATCGCTGCCACCTTCACGACAGCCTATTATATCACGGCAAATGTCATTTCTTCTGCATAATTCTGTTCGCATTTGTCCACTGTAGAATTTCAATCTAAAGAAGGTACATCAAACACCTGCTACGTCCCATCACGGCATTGGGAGGAAGCACAAACAGAGAAGGACGTGGGCGCCTTTCTGTGGTACCGCGACTTAGTCCACGGAAACGCGACCACAGGTTCTCCTGATTGTTCACTCTATCCTGACCAATCTGCGCTTCCAAGTGATTTTGCAGCCGTTTTTCTGGCCCCTCTGACAGATAAGATCTACATATGTGAATATTATCGTGTCTTTAAGTTTCACTGGGTATGTCAGCTCACAGTGGTCTATTTGCCGTGCAAGTTAGTTTCTGGTTCCATTTAAATAATCTTTTCTTTTCTTTCTTTCTTCTTCCTTCCTTTCTTTCTTTCTGTTTTTTTTAAACTAGGTTTGAGACTAAATCCTCATGAGATAAACACCCTGTGTATTCTGCCACACCGCTACATCCACAGCTTACTTTCCACTTTTTATCTTGAAACAAGGTCTCACAATTTTACCCAAACTCCTTGTCCCAGGCAGGCTTTGGATCGTCTGATTCTCATGCCTTTGCCTCGCATGTGGGGCTCTTCTGGAGAGGTCAAAGTCTAGCACCTCATGATAGCCTCTGAGCTAGATATCCAGGGATGACCCTCCCTTTCTCGCTGGATTTCCCTCTTTGCACCCTAGAACCTCCACAGAGTACCACAAAGCCGGCAGGGAAGGTTACAGGCCTCACCCTTTCCTGATACAATCTGTTTATGGAGTGCCTGGGGATTCCTGGACATACCCACCCTATGCTAAGAAGACCATAGCCTTCAGCAAATGACCCTTAATTGTACCTGGAAGTTATTCCCACCCATAGGATAATTAAGCACTGTGTTCTTCTTCTTGTGATAAGTCCCCTTGCAAATGAGGTATGTAAGTACCGCATGTAAATCAAGCATCTTGGCACCTCTAGTCTAGTGAATCAGACACATTCACCCTCTAACCCCTCCCTGCTGCCCAAGGCTTTTAAATCCCTGATTCATGAGTAAGGGTTGGATTGCTCTCTTACTCCACCTCAACCATCTGGGATTTATTTTGGGGAAGGAAGGGCTCCTGAAGAATCTCCACTGAACCACGCAGAGCTTCTGGACAGCCTGGGCCTTGACTGCTGCCACAAAGGTCACCATGCTCTGCTGACCTGTGAGCTGCCACCACTCACTGGCATGTGGAACTGCCTTGCCAGCTGTTGAAGCCTACCTCATTGTGACACGATTGGTGCCGACTGCCTGTGGATCACCCTTGGGGCCTGGTTCTCACCAGACCTGCCATCCCTGGTAGCCGCCTGCACCCTCTGCTATTGCTTATAGAGCTGTGACCCTGCGGTATCATCACAGGCCTTTGGGATGCCCGAGTTTCCACTGCCATCTGATACCAGCTGTCAATTTCCTTCTGAAAGAGCTAAACTGTAACACTCGGCGGCCCTAGTGCAAAGGGGCCTCACCCTGAGCACTCTAAGCTGCCTTTGTGCTAGAAACAGGGCGTTTGATCTTGAGGTCGATCTGTTCTTACCCCAAAGCAAGCAGTGCCTACATCAGCCTTCCTAACATGGAACCCAGGCCACCCGCTGGACGCTGAACGACACTCCTGAGACACTGAGATTAGAAACCTCGGTTGCTAGTCAAGCTCTCACTCAAAGAATAGAAGTTGAATTATTTTTCTTACATGTTTTTATTGAATATGTAATTTATTGACCAGTAAAAATGAAACAGAAACAAACAAAACCCAGTATAAAACCTCCTTCTTCCCATCAATACGTAGTGTTGTGCATTCTGATTTCCAGACAGCTTCCAAGGACACTTTTTATTGCTGTAACCCCTTGCACTGAAATCACTGGTGGCTGCAGCCTCTTCTTCCCTGGGAGTACCCTATCACATATTTTTATATTATTCTCCTGACCCACTAACCCGCGGCCTTTTACTTTTTTGAGAAAACACATCAGAAGAAATAATACAAAAGATCCAACTTAAGTCAATCTCATTTTGTATTTCAAATAAACAAAGCAGAACGTTGAGTGAGGAATGTAATGAATGAAAGGACATAGTCGAGGGCTTTTGTACCTTGGACCAATCTGTTTAAATCCCTGAACCACAGTCTGTCCAGATTAGGTCAGATGCTGGTGAACTCCTCCCACCAACGGCTCTGAGCGCCTGACGATACAGCCAATTTTATTGTCTGGAGTCACCGCGGCCATCTTGCAGATCAAGGTTAAAAGCTTACGCCAGTGAATTGCTTGCAGAAACATCATTAAAGTGGATGTCTATCATGAAGCCAATCACCGCAGCTGCTGCTAGGCTCCCGTTTCCTTGTGCATGAGTGTCCATGGACCTCTACCAGTGAACTTTACACAGGTGTGGCATCGGGAAACTCAGCGAGTAACCGGGCTGGTGAGGACACAGCAAGCATAGAGATCAGAGCAAAGTAGGCTGACAATCAAGAGTGAGGTGGTATGATCAACTCTGAGTACCAGATTTCCAGGCAGAGGAAAAACTCCTCCTAGACTTGCTTGCCCAGCTGAGTTACAAGGGCTATGCGTGATGTGGAGCGATTCGCTGACACACGAGAATGTTCTTTCCTTTTCCTTCCGAACGCGAACCTCTGGAAGAGCTGCTTGTGGGAAGTCCCGTCCCTAATTCACAAGGCTCACAATTATAACTGCTGTGGGAGCAGGGAAATGCAGGCCAAAATCACTAACAACAGCAAATATATATATATATATTTCAGAACTCCTATTTAGAAAAACCTATCCAAGGATGTGAAAGACCTCGGCGCTGAAAGGTCTAAGACACTGAAAAGAGAAACTGAGAAACCTCGACGATAGAAACACCTTCTTGGGGTCCTGGAGAAAAGTGAGTTCTTTTACTATCTGGCATTTTATGCTTTTGACTTATGAATGGAGGTGGTACAAAGGCGTTTGCTTTAGTACTTATCAACACCTGTTAAGGTACTAGATAGAATTTTAAATCATAATTATTTTAAATATTGAAAATTTAAATACATTTTAAATATTGTATTCTTTTAAGTCGATCAATTTAAAGACATTATTTTAAGCAAAATTTTTTTATATCAGATGTTCTGTCATTTTCTAGTTTATGACTCACGTGTATGGATTCTATGCTATATTCTTCATAACATTTTGATTTATTCTGAATATGACAACATTTTAAGATTTGATGTCTATTACTTTAGGAGAAAAACTTCTAAATGTGATCTCTTCTAAATCCATCGGGCATCTATGGCACCAAACACTCCATGAAATGGCTAATTATTTTATTTCTAGAGGCTGGTTAAGAGCAGATGTATAAATTTTTAGCCATAGGGTAGAAATTGGATTCTCCATGTAATTTACTTATTATTTCCAATTATCATACAAGCTTCTGGTTTTTTGTTTTTGTTTTTGGTTGTTTTTTTTTTTTTTTTTGAGTCCCATTGAGGGAATACACACAAATTCATTCGATATGACATTTAATCTACAAAACTAATTTAAAATCCTCCCTCTCTGGTGGAAAGATAGAAGCAGAGGCAAAAAGCCAAATTTCTCCTCCGATCCTGGCATGAGAATGTTTGTTGTTCCAGACTAGGGAGGTGCAGAGCAGTGCGTGCTTCCTTTTAGCAGTCCCTGTTTATTACCAATCCTTGTCCGTGTAGACAACTTCCTTAATTCTTTGATGTAAAACACCTGCAGCTGAACTATCATTATCACACATTGGCCCGAAAGGTCTAAACTGATAAATGGCACTGAGCGGCTGCCCCAGAGCCCTTGTTATACATATTTCTGTCACTTGCTTATCCCTTAGGACTGGCCGTAGGTGACACCTCTGAGCACCCACGTGAGAGGAGTTAGCTTGTTCCTGTGTAGAGAAACATTTGTGCATGCTAAAGTGTTACGATGGTGAGGTTGCTGAATAAAATTTACCGGCGTGCAAAATTTGTAGTATTTTGGAAGGAAAAATTGTTTCTCTGTTTACAGGCCACCCTCCCTCCCTACTTACTTCCGATTTTGGGCTTTGTCATACAAACAAAAAAAGTGCTGCTACTTTAAGTATTTCTGTGTCTGTTTAATTCAGCGTAGTAGTTCCTATGTGTAGTGTAATAAGGAATTAAAAAGAGCTAAGTAATCACTGCCTTTTACCGTTAACTACTCAGCAAATGTCAACTAGTCTCTGAAATGTTAATAAGGCACATATGCAGATGGGAGTGCACACACTGACCTACTTTTGCCTTAAAGTAGACTCAACAAAATAAGATGAAGAAAAAGTGTACAGTTTTAATATCTGAAATTACTGAACTATATTGTAATTCATGAATTAATAGCAAGCTTTCCATAAATGACAGGATGACAGTAAGTGATCACTCTTTGATTTTTATTGCATAGATGTTCACTCTCCAGGACGATCTACTTCTAAACTAACAGTCTATCATCCTTTCATCTAGGCTTTTTAAAGCTCAGAATTAATGTAGCTGCTTGCCTTGATGATTAGCTCACACCAAAATAATTCTCAGAAGCCTCACCAAAATACCTCTTCCTATGAGAAGAAACATAATTTAGATATCTGGATACTATTTCTATATTAGTGCCCTCTTTGTCTCTGCCTGTGTGTCTCCATCTTTCTCTGTGTCTCTTTCTCTCTTTCATCACTCTGTCCTTCTATCCCTCGCTGTGGCAGAGTAGTGTGTTGGGTGGACATGTGCACAGTTGTATCTGTGTGAAGTTCAGAGGAAAGTCTGGGGTTCTGTTCCTCAAAGATGAAGATCTCTCTGGCATGTAATTCACTAAATATGGTAAGTTTGTTGTAAAGTAATGCTCTTATGTAATTTTAAGAAGGTACACATTAAAGATGGTAATGCTAAAGTGTTGTGCTTCTTAGGCTGCGAGCTAGGAAAATTAGATGTACAATATTCAACCAAAATGATCAGCTTTTTAAGAAATGTTTGTTTTACTGTCGATGATGAAATATTGCCACGTATCAGCATAATTAATTATATTTTATTCATAAACTTTTCATATTCCTACATGTAACAAATAACGGAAAAATTACAGTTAGGAGTGGGGGAATGTGCATGAAAAGGTGAAAAACAGAGAGAGCAGAGGAGGGAGATTGTTTAGACGTGAGAGAAAGGGATACAGGGACGAAGAGTAAGGATTAGGGAAAGGAGAGAAGGGAATTTAAAGAAGGAGGGAGGTCAGGAGAGGAGAAATGGTAAAGTGAAGAGGGTGGGGAAGTAAAGAATAACAAGAAAGAGAAGCATAAATAGGCAAAGGAGTTAAGGAGATGGGAAGGGAAGACTGGGGAAGAAAGAGCAGGAGGGAGAGCGGTGGCAGAGGGAAGAGAGCAGAGAAAGTGTAGACAGAGGAGAGAAGAGAGAGGCAGAGGAAGGGAGACTAGGAAGAGGTAGAAAGTCCCTGAGTGCAAAAAGAGAGGGAGAGATGAGAAGGACAACAGAAAAAGACAATTAAATGGTCTTCTTGTAGGGTTCTGGGCCCTCTGGGTCTTTCTATCTCCCCATTCTTCCATACTACTCTCACCTGGAGTCCAATAGCGAGTCCCAGCATCTCTCCCAATCCCCCGCTGAGTACAGTCTCTCAGAAGACAGCATGTTGGGCTAATATCCCATTACAAGTAAGAATACACCATGTGTGTCTTTCTGGGTTTGGGTTATCTCACTCAGGATGATCATTTCTAGTTCTATCCATTTGTCTTCGACCTGCACAAACTGTTGTACCAACCAAGTACAGTGCATGCAGTAAATCTAGACCCCCTGTTCAGCTCTAGCCGGTGGACAGGGCATTCTCCATGGTGGTAGAGAGGGGGAACTGCATCTGACATGAACTCTGCTGCCCCTCATGTGACCACTTCACTTCGGTGGCAAGGCCTGGTGGCACTCAGAGGAAAGGGAAGCAGGCTATCTTGAGATGTGACAGGCTGGGATTACATGGTGAGCGAGGAGGTTCCCTTCTGTCATATTCCTACGGGAGGGGAATATGGTGAAAGGGGGAAGGAGGTGGGGGAACATGAAGATACAAGTTAGGGGATAACAATCCGGATGTAATCTGAATAAATTATTTTTTAAAGTAGAATTCACGAGAGAGAGAGAGAGAGAGAGAGAGAGAGAGAGAGAGAGAGAGAGAGAGAGAGAGAGGCAGAGAGAGATAAAAAGAGACAGAGAAAGAATATTAAATGGGAGGAGGTAGAGGCCAGAGAAGGAGTCACATATGTGCAAAAGTCAGAAGGGAGAAAGACTTTCCAGGTGAGAGATTCGGGAAAGCAGAAAAGAGGAAGTGTCAGAAGACAAGGAAGAAGGGGAAAAGAAGGAAGAGGACCAGAGAGGGAGCAGGAGGAGGGATATGGGTGAAATGGGATTGTGGCAGAAGAGGAGAGCCGGGGAAGGATTTTTTTTTTTGTCTAAATAAGGGATAAAGAGAATGTGGTTAAAGGGAGAAAGGAGAAAGATGAAAGCCATCGGGCAGGAGGTAAGAAAGGGGTGGTGTTGTGGTTAACTTAAATGGCATGCCTAATATATGTTTATTATTGGGTTATAATTATCATGATGGCATGCTGTAACACACTGTCTATTAAATAAGGACACAGACACAGGTTGTAATTTTTTTTCAGAACAAGTCTTTAACTGGAGCATAGCTGATATTAACCTTCTAAACTAATTTTACCTCCCAGGCCCAGCTCAGGATGCTTTCCATTCACAATCCCAAAATACTTGTCAATGTTCTCCATCTCCTCCATCCATGCTGACCCAGCCATGTGCTCCATTCCCACCCTAACCCACAGCACTGGTCCATTTCCTTCTCCTCCTGTCCTGTCTTGCTTCCTCCTGTTCCTCTCCCTATTGTTTCTTCAACCCCAGCCTGGGAACCCCAAACCCTGCTTCCCTTTCTTCTGCCAAATCCCTAGCTTCAGTATTTCTTTTATATTAACCAATCAATTTCAATTAGGTGAAGTAAGGTTTACACAAGAATGCCAGATAGAGTGATAATGTGCTCCTCTGAGCAGGGACCAGATCTTGGAGGCCAGTAATTAGCGTTAAAATACATAGCATCAGACCAATCCCCAGTAGGATGGAGAGAACAGATAACGAGAAAGAGGAGAAAGAGAGGGAGGATAAGGTCCATAGAAATGTAGTGAAAAGTGACAGAGGTTGTTAGATCAAGGTGAGATAGTTGAGGGATAGCACAGAATAAAAAAGATCAGTAAATTGAGATGTGGGAGAGAGGAGGAGAGACAGAAGGCAGTGGAGTTTGAAGGAAAAAATATGAAAATAGGGAAAGGGGAGAAACAAAAAAGGAAATTGGAGAAGGGTAGGAAAGAGGAGGCCGGGCGTGGTGGCGCACGCCTTTAATCCCAGCACTCGGGAGGCAGAGGCAGGCGGATCGCTGTGAGTTCGAGGCCAGCCTGGTCTACAAAGTGAGTCCAGGATGGCCAAGGCTACACAGAGAAACCCTGTCTCGAAAACCAAAAAAAAAAAAAAAAAAAAAAGGAGAAATGGAAAAACATGGACATCGAGAGAACGAAATGAATGTAGAGAAGGAGAAGGCGGCAGGAAGTGATAGAGAGCCGAGGAGAGGGAAACACAATGGAAGGACTAGGATGAGAGCAGTCGGAGAGGAGAGGGAGTAGGGGAGGCAACGGGAGATAAAAGGGCTTGAAGATACAGGAGGGGAGAAAGGTAACTGAGTGGACATTACACAGGAGAAAGGAGGGAGAGAGAGTGGAAAAAGCAAGAAGAAAGAGCACAGAGAGAAAGGAGGAAGGGGAGAAAGATGGTCCTATTGGAAGCAGTGGAGAGAGGAGGTGAGAGGGAAGAAAGGAGCGATTAGAGAGAAGTGGAGAGAGTAGACATGAGAGAAGAGGTTAGAGAGGGATAAGAAGAACAACGAGCAAGGGAATTAGAAGCAGGTTAAGCAGAGGTCAGAAGAGAGAGTAGAAGTGTTAGAGAGGTGAAGGAGAGATAAACTTGTTTCCCAAGTGTGGGATGGGGAATGGTCTTGTGAGAGCACAGGTGAGGTTAATCCACTAGAAGACCAACTGCCTCTTGCGGGAGCTTGATTGTTGCCAGCTGAAAAGATCCCGTGACCAGACTCTGGGAGGACATATGTAAATGAGCCCAGAACTGGAGGCCTACCTTTGGTAGACTTCGGATAGTTTGCCTGTTCACCACTCCCCTTCAGGATGCTCCTAGAGAGAACCACTGGAGGGAAGGCTTCAGGGCTCCGGGCTCCTGCTGAGGTTCTGTGTTCTGGTTACTCCAGGTTCCAGCAGAAGAAATCCTGCTGATTACACCAGGAGAATCGGTCCTCGGAACTGATACCCTTAGGTTTAATCCTCTTTTTCTATTGTTTTGGTTAGTCAGGTTATAAGTGACATAAGCTCGGTTAATAAGTTTATAATAAAATATATTGGTTAAGAAAATTGTGCCTCCAGCCAAGGACAATACAGGCGGTAAACTTTAAACCCCTACCCAGATCTAGCCAATGGGCAGAACATTCTCCACAGCTGAGTGGAGAGTGGGGTCTGACTTTCACATGTACTCTGGTTCCTCATATTTGACCATGTCCCCTGGAGGGGGAGACCTGGTGGCACTCAGAGGAAGGACAGCAGGTTACCAAGAAGAGACTTGATACCCTATGAGCATATACAGGGGGAGGAAATCCCCCTCAGGAACAATCATAGGGGAGGGGAATAAGGGGAAAATGGGAGGGAGGGAAGAATGGGAGATTATAAGGGATGGGATAACCATTGAGATGTAACAAGAATAAATTAATAAAAAAAGAAAAAAGAAAATTGTGCCTACAGAGGGGAATGAGAAGAGAGAGAGAGGAAGACATATAGAGAAAAAAAAGGACACAGTGTACTAAACACAGTAAAAGGAGAGGACAGAGGTCAAGGAGAGAGGGAGAGTAGCAAAAAAGGAAGGGGTAAGAGGGGAGAAAGGGCAGAAATTAGAGAGCAAGACCATAGCAAAGGAGAGAGAGTGGGCAAGAGAGAAGGCAGAAAGGGGCAGGTAAAGAAGGAAGAAGGGCAGGCAGGGAAGGAAAAGAGGAAGTTTCAGAACGGGAAGACAGGGAAAGGAAAGGGGTAAAATTGATAAACATGTAAATTCAAGAAAGAAGGGGGCAAGGAGGACAGACAGATGGGGGAACTTAGAGAACGAAGTGTAAGAAGGAGAAATGCAGTTTACGCATCGATTTACAAGAATCATCATTGCTGGAGCAGAGGAGCCCTCTAGATTTCCATCCAGGGCTGCAAACTGAGAATCATGTTATTAGTTATCTGGTATATGTTTCTCTCAGCCATTACGGAAAGGGCTGGTGAGACTGTGTTGTTACTTAAATGAAGGTCCAAAGCCAGGTCCCTGGACGAATGCTTCATGCTTTAATCTATTAGTCGGCCTTCATCGGCTCCCAGTCAGAGTGGCATTTTCATATACTTTTAAACCTACTTTTGCTTTGTTGATTTTATTTAAAGAAATAAATATTTAATAGAAATATCACTTGTTGGGTGATAAGGAATCTTTTCCCACTGACATCCAGTGTTGTTACTATATGCAAATTTTCCTTTCTTACTCTCATTAAACTACTGATTATTTAATTAGGAACTAACAAGCTTCTTTCAATTTGGTAATTTGACTTCCTATAAGGAAACACTACTACTTAGTTGACCAACTAAATATTTTTAATACTATATCGTTTTATATTATTAAATGAAATAAGAAATGGAACTTACAATGTTTTTATTCAGAGAAAATTTCTAGTATATTTTTCCGTTACACATTTAATTATTTCATTCTTGATATTCTGTCCTTTAAACAACAAATATTCTTTTCATTTATAATTTATTAGAATAGTAGTTATTAAGAAAAATAATTTTAAAGTACTTAGAACATTTGAGTGTGTCAAACTTTTATAGGAATGGATTACAAAGTAGGGAAAACATAAATGTATATTTATTCTGAGAATCATTCTAGAAGGAATTCATTCTACTAACATATGTGTTCTGTTGCACTTGGGGCTAGAAGCTAACAGATCCATTAGAGCTGGAGTTACAGATGTCTGTGAACTACCATCTCAGTGCTTGGAATCTAATCCAGACCTTCTGGAAGAGTAGCCAGCACTCTTAGTGCTGAGCATCCTTCCAGTGTCAGATTACATGATCTTAACAGGAAGATACCTTGATTGTTTTCTTATTTGAGAAAGAAAACAGGAATAATAAGAGAAAGGAAGGCTTCCTTGTCACATTCCCACCACCGTGGGCATTAGCTTCATACTCATTACAGAATGAGAACCATTTACTGACTTAGAAAACAAAGGCAGCAAAACCACCAACATGACTTGTGATTGGTGTAATGAGTGGCCCTTGCACCTTATGCAGTTATTAGAGGAAATTAATATTGACTTTATTTAAAATGCAAGTGACATTTACTCATTTTGTTTGGAATATCCAGCATAGGAAGTTGAAGACACCTCTGTCTACATAATCAGAAGAGGATAAAGGCAAGGTGTGTAGGGTATATGGCTATATATCTGAATACAATAACTTAAACAGCACAATGGTCACTCTGCTGATAAATGGAAAATATTGTGCAGCCATAGAAATAATGGCAGGTGCTTGAGCCTGGATGAATTTTTAAACAATTTACAGTCATTTAAACAAGCATATTGTCAATGACTGTATGTTACAGGATTCCACAAATATCAAATGTATTGAAAAGGAAGCTATCTAATGGGTGAATGTCTGTTATTGTTTCTGAAGTACTTGAGGAGGATGAAGAGTGGATGATGACTACTCAGCATGAAGTTATTTCCTGAGGAGCAAAATTGCCAGATAGAGATGATGACGTTGTTGTCTGCACATATGTGACATATTTGTTAATTCTCATATAATCCTCTTAATTTTGTTCATGCTGTAAAATTATTAAACACAATAACAAATAAAACATCACAATTCATTGTTGGCTTTTCTCTTAAGTAAGGGGAAGCTTTACAGTGCCTGTGGTGTAATCCCAGCACCAGGAGGTGAAAGCACAAAGATTGTCATGAGTTCTAGGCAAACTTGGCCTATGAAGTGACTATGTCTTCATAAAGAACCAAACATTGTGTGTGTCCCATGAATAGGTAGTTTAATGCAGAATTCTACAGCAATGACCAGTCTGTGCATCTGGAAATGTTTCAAGCTCCCACCAGGAAATGCAGTTAAACAAATTTGAAAATGGTTTGAACCCACCTTCTAGAAGTGATAAAAATATTTTTGCTTAAAAGTTTGGCATAAGGCCATTTGTATAATTATTAAAATCGACGTTTAACACTGCTCTGAGTGTGCCATAAAAACGGCTTTTTAGTCTCCATTTGCTGGATGCCTAAGAAGGGTGCTACAGATATTGTGTGTGTGTATGTGTGTGTGTGTGTGTGTGTGTGTGTGAGTGTGTGAGTGTGTGTGTATGTGTGTGAGCGTGTGTGTGTGCTTACATATCAAATGCAAATGCTTCCTACACAACTTGGTATGCTCGTACATAAATGTCAGCTAGCATAACTATGATGGAAAACATTTGGTAGTCACCTTTAAAAATGAAAAATAGAATAACCCTATGGCCCAACACTGAGCACTCTTATAAAGGAAATAAAATCAGTATGTCAGAAACTTAGCTGCACCTCCAGGTTTCTTGACTCATATAGCTAAAGTAGCAAACAATTAGCAGAGTGGGTATCTGTACACTGCTAGGGCCAGGAGTAGAAAGGAAAGGGGAGTGTATGTGGAAACTCATCAACTTAGGCTCAGCCCTGGCTTAGACTCCTAAGCTGGGCTCTTTCAAAGCCAACTCAGGGCTGAATGGATTGGTTTTAGCTTACTAAAGTATGTGGAATATGTGAAAATTCACATAAATAAAAAAAAACCTTTTGACTATGTACCCTAAATCTGTAGATATAGTGACTGGTAATTGGTACAATATATGACTTAAATTAAAATACAAGTAAAATAATGGGAATAAGCCAAGTTGTAAGATTAACTACTGAATTTAATAAAAGAGGTTAAAGACATTAGTTTTCCTTTATCTGACATAAAACCTATTTGAAATTTCATTCTGGGTATTAATTATGTTATCACTTTCCCCTTATATAGACGGGAGGAGCTGACTTGTTTTAAACTGGGTTTTGCTTATGGTAATCACAAGAGGACAGAGTACTGTAACTTTTTCTGAAGAGAGACAAGGAATAAAGGAATGCATTTGGCATTTAAATTTTCTTCCTAATGACTTTGTGTTTTTTCCATTCTTGTACAAGTTATTCATTATTCAGTGAAATCTAATAAACACCAAGGAGATTTGGTCCATGCCACAGACAATGTCATATTAATACTATCTTCAAATACACAAAATGGAATGAAATCATGCACTGATATGGAGGAACACGTGACTTTATCAAATGCTGCTGCTATGATACCCTCAACAGGGCGGTGACTAAGGTCTTTTGATAACTCTCTACAGTCTAATATTTCTGTTCTCATGACGTTGTGAATTTTTATTTAGAATTCAAAATTAGGCATCATCTTTAAAAACAAAGTAGCTACCTTTTAGCTAACAAGTAAATGAGTGTAGAAACAAAGATTCCAATTTGTCAATGAACGTTGATGACACCTATGATAGTTTCTCTCTCAAATTTAAAGATGTTGCCTAACCTTAAGTTTAAAACACAGCTCTGAAGTTATTTTCTGGTAAAATTTTATAGAAATTTATCTTTTGGTGGCCATTCAGTTAAGAATTTCTATTGAGAATATTTTGCATCGTGTTTGAAGTCACCCATTTGTCTAATTGCTTGTTTGTGTGCTGTTCCTCAGAATATTTTCTATTCTACACAACAAGATTTAATCTTGTATTATGAGCTTTCAGTCCTGAATTTGCAGTTTGAAAGGGTCTTCAAAATATGGGTACTCTCTTCAGAAAGCCATTTACTAAGGAAAGGCATTTCAGCTGCAAATTACCTATTATGAACAAAGTGAATGCACCCTTTGAGTCAATAATGAACACACAGAAATAGATCTTCCTGAGTAAGGATAGATTCTTCACACACAGTATAAGCATTGCTTATCAAATTATAACTGTATACACAATGAGTTTCACGTTTAATTTATTTTTCTGTACTTAACATTGAACTTCCCTGGAGATCAGCAGCCAGAATTGCTGTAAGTGCAGACGCCCATGAAGAAGTGAGTGTCTGTTTTGTGGCCACACAAATGTCTATCATTTCATAATCTATTGAGTAATGGACTTGAATTTCTATCTCAAGAAAACAATTTTATTTCGGCATTAGCTTTGATTTCCCTGTTACATGAAGTACCCACATCAAACTCTTACGCATATCTTAAAATATATTCTGTGCTTTCATGTTTATATTAATAACTTGACATTCATTTGGAGGAATTCCTTAAGACTCATCTGTCAAAACCAAACATTCCTAAAAGAATCCACTGCAATTGCTCCCAGAAATAATTCATTCCAAAGCATAGATTTGATCAGCTAAGAGCCTAAGTATGGTTTTTATTGCCTATGACCTGTTTACTTTCAACAGTCTTCTCTCTGCACACTGTGGGAGAACTGTGTTCTTTCATGTGTCCCCTCCAAATCACCTCTCAGGTGGCCTTTAATGGCACCCTTTACTAATCAACAATTTTACCAGCTCCATTTCCCTTAGGGGGCTGCATTCTTTAAGAGCTGGTGATATTATTTATCTCCTTATCTTGGAGCAGAAATCACCCAGACAGGATTTCCTTTAGACCAGACTGGCCCCAGATTTTCTGCATGATCAAGATTGGCCTTGAAGTTCTGATATCATTGCAGGAGTGTGTGGTAGTGGGACACTGGCTTCATATAAACCCAGGTCTTCCAGCATGCTAGTTAAGTGCTCTGCCAACTGATATACATTTAAAAATCACATATAATATGTATTTGGATACTTCTTGGGTTAAAAAAGCCTCTGATCATTTCCATGCAGAGCATCTATGCTTGTTGGATGAAACTTACAAACTTCATTATTATTATTATTATTATTATTATTATTATTATTATTATTATTATTATTATTTAGGTCTTTGATCTTTTTTTTTGTTCAAATTCCACATTTAAGTTTTTGAGTGACTATTTGCATCCTAATGTTAAATCTATCCTTAATTTCCTTAAGACGTTTTAATATAGTATTTAACTTCAAACTTAGTCTGGAAACTCTTTCATGACATCCAATATGTCTCCATTTGACTTATGATTCCCTTACCATTTGCATGTAAATTTCCACACACTGTCTCTGCATAATACTCCAACAGTTTTCTAACATTAGTTTACTCTATGCTGTGTCTTTCATTTGTTCTCTTCTTGATGAGTCCTTAAATGACATTTGTGCAATTTTATGTAGATCGACTAAATTTTATGTCTAGCCATACAATGTGTTGTATGCTTAAACTTACTGTTGTGTGTCTAACATAAGACATAGAAGTGGAAAATGCTGAATTTCATGAATGTAATTTGTCCAAATGGTTTTGCCTTATCCTTCAAAGAAGAAAAATAAAATGAACAGTAATAACCTCATTAAGTACAGGGCAGTATGGAATTAGAGGGCAATAAGGGGAAAAATGAAAATCAAAGTGACTGGAGTTGGGGAATATAAAGTGGAATAAAGGGGAGCCTCAGTCACACCCACGCAGGCTCTCATTGTCAGCCATGGTTCAGTCATCCCTTATGAGCCTAGATTTGCTGTGTATGTTTTCTTGTGATGTTCTCGACCCTTTAGGATCTACAATTCTTCCTCCCATTCTTCTGCAGGATTTAACAAGTTCAGCTTTATGTTTGGCTATGGATCGCTGCATCTGTTTCCATCAGTTGCTTGATTTTGTTGAAAATATTTTGTTTTGTTTGGTTTTTTAGCATTTTCTAGTTTTAACTGTTGCTTTGAAGCATACACTTTTTCAAAGATGGACATACTTGGGAGGCCCTGAAGAAGAGAAACATTTGATGATATCTGAAACAAGTGGGCTTAGCCACAAGGTGCGTCACACTCATGTGCATGTGAATATACCTCATCTCTCTCAGTGTGGTTTTGTACACAGGGTTTCTCTGTGTAAGAGTCCTCAGTGGAACTCAGTGTGTAGATCAGGCTGGCCTTGAACTCACAGAGATCTACCTGCCTCTGTCTGCCTTGTAAGTGCTGGGATTTAAAGTCTGTGACATCACCACTCAATGCTCTATCATTTTTATAAGCAAGATATTGACAGATTAATCCATCACATGCAGACAAATTATGCAGTTCCATAAATGAACCTTTCTGAAAATTCCTTTCTCCATTTGTTGGGAAGTGTTTGCTTTGCCGATAGTCTCAATAGTAATTTCACATCTGTTGAGAAATCATAGTGTTCTTATTTATTTTATGTTCCAAACCGTCCAAGTAAAACTTCTACAAGAAACTATAGTAGATGTAAACATATTTTTGTTTTGATACCAAGTGTGGAATGTGAAACAGACTTGTGTGAGGGTGTGTAGTGTTTTTCCACTGAAAACAGACTTGTGAGAGAAGAGGTAATGTTTGTCCACTGGAAGAGGAACTGCCTCTTGTGGGGGCGTGGTCTTTGCCAACTGATAAGCATCCTAGTATAGACTCTGAGAGAGAGAGAGAGAGAGAGAGAGAGAGAGAGAGAGAGAGAGAGAGAGAGAGAGAGAGAGAGAGAGAGAGAGAGAGAGTGTGTGTGTTGTGTGTATGCCCAAAACAAGAGGCAGGCCATTTTTGGTCTTGGCTGCTCATCAGCTCTAGCTGCTGCTCGGGTTCCAGTGGCTGTGGTTGCCGTCACCTTCACTGAATTGCTGGTTTACTGTTCAGCTGGTCTATTGGAATCCTGCCAACTATACCAGTGGAATCACTCCAAGGAACTGAGTCTAAACAAAGTCTATCTCTTCTGTTCTTATTAACCTCTTTTCTCTCCTATCTAGGGTAGGTGGGTTGGAAGGGAGGGGTAAGTATTAAAGAATCCCAAATAATATAGGTTTCAAAAAGTTCAAAGCCTACAAGAAACCTCTTTATATAAGAATGCTTTTGGTTTGTTCACTTGTTTTGTTTGTTTTTCTTTTGGTTTCTCTCAAAGTTTAGTATAAGTCAAGCTGAGGTTCTCCATAAGGCAAGGTTAGAAACAGTAGATTTTCTACATCTTTCTCTGAACAGTCACACTCTGCTGTCTAATAGCACAGCATGCTGCTTGTTGGCTTCTTATGGTCTATCTCCCTAGACTCTAAGTTATCTCTTCCTGATAGCTAAGCTAATTCCTTTTGTTTTGTTTTGCTTTGCTTTGCTTTGTTTTGTTTTTGAAATAGAGCTTCTGTCTGTAGCCTTGGCTGTCTGTCTTGGACTTTCTTTGTAGACCACGCTAGACTCACACTCACAGAAATCCACATGCTTCTGCCTTCGGGAGTTCTGGGACTAAAGGTGTGCACTACCATGCCAGCTGCTAAGCTAATTCTTTTGTTTATTAATTAATTAATGTGTTCAATTTACATCTTGATTGTAGTCCCTCCCCTCTCCTCCCATTCTCACTCTCCCTCCCTTTTCCACCCCCATCCTCCCCTATTCCTCAGAAGAGGGGAGCTCTCTCCCCAACCCACCCCAGCAAGTCAAGTCACAGCTGAGCTTGTGTGCCTAGCCCTTGGTAGTAAACAGTTTGGAATAGTGTTTCCTGTTTATTTTGATAAAGGCTGAAAACTAATATTGATGAGTCTGGGTAGCAAGGGGTTAGATGAGTAAGCCAAGAAACCTGCAGCAGCAGCGTGCAGATGTTGTCTCTCCTGACAGGGAGCTTGCCTTTTAAAGGCCCTTGACAAGCAGATAAGCAATCCTTTCTCTAGAAGAAACTAACATTCTGGGGTTGGTGGTAAAGGCACTTACCTGGCTGCCACGCAGATGCACTGCAGATGGATCTGCATGTGAGAGAACCTCCATGGCACTATGCATGCACCCTTTGTTGTGGTTTTAATGTCCCCCTCCATTTGTGAATATTTCAAGACTGCTATGGGACAGCCCCCATGGAAACACAACGTGGCTCATAATTATTAGCCATCATCATCATGTGTATTCATAAAAAAGTCTTAAAGTTCCCCAAAGAGAAATTCATGTGCTGCCATGCCACATTAGCAGCAATCACAATCTCTCCCTGAATTAGGCAGTTCTTTTTTTCCCAGATCAACCTTTACTAGAATTCTGCATCTTGGCTTAACCCTTCCCCAAAATGACTGAAGAACCAATGAGGATTCCTTACCCAGTAGCATTTATATCTGCAGAAATGAAGTGCTTAGACATTTACATATTTTTTATTTTAGATTTATGTATTTGTTTATTTTTATGTGTATGTGTATAAGAGTGTTTGAATATATGTGCATCATGTGGGTATTGAAACTTCAGATGTCATAGTTCCCGCCTAGTCACCGTCACATGTAGTTATGGTAGTTCTAGGCAATTTTGAGCTGCCCGTGCCACCTCTCCAGCCTGTCTACCTAAATTTTGTATAACCAAGATAATTTGCATGAATCTTTCTTTACTAATAAAACAAAGTTTTTACTTGGAAAGAAATATTGTTGCCCCCCCCCTCTTTTTTCTTTCAACCTTCTCTAGATTATAAGTGGTAAAACCAAATTTTGTGCCCTAGCACAGGCATTTTCCCATCCTGAGTGGCTGCATCATGAAGATGATCTGTGTGGCACATCCTGGATGCCTCCGCAGCTAATCATCTGGCTTTAAGAAGGACGTAGTCTCAGCCTAGCTTTACAGCAGGTTTTTCCTGGGTCTGGGGATTTACTCCTCTTTTATTAGAACACTTACAATTGAAAACCCCCCTATTGTGTATTCTTCTCTGATATTTAAATTCTTTCCCAATGTCTCATCACTTCCACATGCAAGAATTCTCTCTTTCAAGAGCCTAGTAGCTACCATAATAGTTTTCAGAAAGGCAGACTCATGACCGCCCAGTCTCTGCTGGAACAGAGTAGCCTAAGTCATAACCTGGAAATATGCACACACAAATGGCCATATCGCACTGACAACCTTCCCACCTCACCTCAGTGCTGAAGGGTTCTCTTTATGATTCACGAGAGTTGAAAGTCAGCCTTTCTCTCCTAGAGAAAAAGCCTTGGATGGCCTCTTATTGCCTCTTTAATTTCATCCAATGCGTTTTTTGATGTTCCTCACATCCCAAATATCTCAGAATAGTAAATAAACATATTTAATGTTACAAATACTTTCAAGCATATCATGTATGCTTAGAAAATTGTCCTATCATTTTAAGTACCTACCTGCTTCTTAACTGGTCAAAGCTACTCTACCATTTTGTAATCATACCATGTGAATTGTTATATGTATATATACATATATATGACACATATATATGTATATATATACACATGTATATACGTAGATGTATACATATATATACACACATATATACATATACATATATATGATAAAAGGAGGTTTTATGTACTTCTTTTTTAAAGGCCATAATATTGTAGTAAAAAGAAGGAATCATATCTATGGTGCGTTGTTTACATTGCAAAGTATTAATATTTTTTAAATCATTTGTAAAGAGTTTTCAAATAATTCACAATGTTTTATTACAAACTATAGAATTTTTATTTATTCTAAAATTGAATCTGTGACTTAATACGTGACAAATTAATTGTGTAAGACATTCATTCTATAAATTGTATTTGCTCAAAAAGGACGCCAAATGATTACTTTATCAGTAAAAATGTCTTAAAAATAATCTGTATTATCCCTTGGGTTTAGGGGATAGCTGCTGACAGCAGCAACAAAACAAAATAAGTTCCCATTCTTTTGAATTAAAATCTATTTCTGGAGACCCATTTTGCAGTGTGAAATAAAGCTATCAATCCATCAGTTTATCCATATGTATTTTTTTTTTCTTTCAGCCTGTATCAGGAGATAGAAATACAAAGCTCTCTGCTAATGGCTTCCTTAGTAAACTTTTGTCTACCTGCAGTGCTAATCTCCAGCTTTGAATTCAGGATGAGATCTACTTTGTTTGGGATTTGTTTCCATCTAAGTTTCATCTCTCTTATTTTTATTTTAACAATGTGGTGAGGGAAGAATAAGAGGCCAGCATCCCACACTCACTTTCCCTCTAGCAGCCTCTTCTATGTCACATCTCACAGCAGTATTTTCTCGTTTATTAGCTCCCTGATTGGTGAGATTTCAAAATACTAAAACGCAATAAATAATCCATGTTGTTTGCTGTGTGTTTTATTTGGTGAGTGATGAGTGATCCACAGAGCAATATACTAATCTAAATAACATATTTTCATGTTCTCATATATAACTATTTTTGTATGCTGACTTTTGTGGCTAATTATAGAATAATTTTTAACTGTATATTTTAAACTTAAATATATATTGTTTGATAAGATATACTTACTAACAATTGATTTTTAATTAGTAATCTGATGCAATTTAATTTTGATTGATGAAACATCAATGGCTGAAGTTGTATCGTGTTACTATCTTAGTCTTTTTTATTAGCCCTGTGCATGGGCCTAGAAATTCAACCCCAAGTGAAATATGTGTCTTCCTTAGAGTCTATCCAGAGTGGTCGCCACCTACTCTGCAAGTTAAAATTCCCTAAGAAACCATGAAGGTAATTTGGACCTTCTTGTAGTAGATGATGATGGGTTAAAAACAAAATAAAACAAAAGAAAATGTATTCAAATAATATGAATGATTGTCTTAGATCCATTATCTATAGTCTGAAACAGAAGGCTGGTTCATGAGCTGGATTGTAAGGTAAGAGTTTTGAAATATTTTCAGAAAAACTCAACAACAATACGGGGCAGATAAGGAAGGAAACCTAAGTAGATGTTGAACAAAACCTGTCAAAGGAGAGCCAGGTTTGTAAGAACCTACTATGCACATGTTAGCCTTTAGACAGGACAGCCACGTTTGTAAGAACCTACTATGCACATGTTAGCCTTTAGACAGGACAGCCACGTTTGTAAGAACCTACTATGCACATGTTAGCCTTTAGACAGGACAGCCACGTTTGTAAGAACCTACTATGCACATGTTAGCCTTTAGACAGGACAGCCAGGTTTCTAAGAACCTACTATGCACATGTTAGCCTTTAGACAGGTCTGCGCTCCTTCTGCACTGCTCATTTCGGATGGAAAGGAGACCAGGTGGCAAGTTGCTAACAGTAAGTCCATTTTATGATGAATATTCAGGTCTACAGCTACAAGGAGCAAAATATGGTAAAGGACAGGAAGGCACAGGCTGAATAGGTAATTTTAAGAGTTGCACGGATGATAAAATATTACAAATCTAGATAAAGAACAAGAAAATAAAATTCTTCCCCTGCTAATTGAATCTTCACCATCCCCTGCCCGCACCAAGGCAGAAGTAAGTACAAAGTGTCCTTGCAAACAAAGCAGCTCTGATGGTGCCAGGAATTCACTACCTTTCTTTAGTTGTTTATTCAGTAAGGCAGGTGGGTTTTTTCATTTTGTTTTGCTAATTTTAAGTATATTTTCAATATAAAGAGTGCATTTCTGAAACAAAGTAAGAACTTGGACACATCTTAAACTTTATTCCTTCCAAAAACAACTAAGAAAAGAAAAGTGAACATTCAAATTTACAACGATAAAGAGAAATTAATGAACAAGAAGAAAACAGATCATTCTTCATGTATTATTTTTAAAATTGAGGAGTGGTTGTTAAGAAAGTCATTGGGGCAGATTAGGCTAAGTAGCAGGCCACAGCCAACAGGTAGGAGATCTGTTTTGTGGATGGGGTAGAGGGCAGAGTCAGTCTCTGAAATGCATCTTTAACAATAGGAATGAAAAGAGAAGGTTTAATTACAAATCAATAGGTCCAATGGGTGACTAGCTCCTTCTCATTGCAGACAGTTAAGTGCACCTGCTCATCACTAAAGACATTGAATGTAGTCTCTGAAGAGAGGCAGGTTAGTCAATATGGCTGGCTAGTGAGTTGATTAGTATGAACCTTGGGTCACAGTACTTTCCAATTTTAAGGCCCCAAAAGGTCTAGAAAACATGCCAAGCATACTGTTTACACACTAACCTGGGTTCTTTCTTGTCACCTTAGGTCTGAAAATGAACAGTATTTTGATAAAAATTTCAATGTGAAAACTCAGTGTTTGAATTGGAACATGAAAGTTGCCTTTGGTATAGGAATGAAAATGTAGCAACAAAAATTTTTTTAAAAAGAAAGTGAAAATAAATTTGTAATGTCAAGGAAAACCTTGACATATTAGATCTTTACAAAAAGAAAATTAAGCAACAGAAATGAAGTTACCAGGAAGTGCTTAGATGGTAGTAAACAGCGTTGAATGTTTAACATGGGTTTAGAATTCAAGTTTTCTTTTTTTATTAATTAATTGACTTTTACATATACATTTATATTATTAAACTACGTACAGCAATCAGAAATTATCTAAATGCTACATTGATAGTGTTTTGGCTATTTGTGTTTGGCAACCTTGAAGAAAACATCTTTTCTATCTTGGTGTGTCTAAAATTCTGAATGTAAATCAATATTTATAATATCTCTGTTCTATCAACTTAAAACATCTATATAGACCTAAAAACATCTTACTCCTACATAACTAACTATCTGGTCTTCAACCTCATCACAGACTTGAGAAGGAATAAAATTAATTACCTGAGTAAACAGGAAGTGCAGGCTGGCAGCTTCCAAAATGAAAATAGAATGACAGAGACAGTTTGTGACTAGAACAATCACCCAAAACTCTGCATAACATTGGAGCATCATCTTCAGCCTTCTGTCCCAGTGTATCTGACAGACAATTTTGTGTGGCAGGAACCACTGAGGACTTGGCAGACTTTGTCTCTTGACTATGCTTGCATCAAAGCTTGCTCATTTTCAGGCAGATTTCTGTCTGTGGCAGAAATGAGGACATTTTACCCAGTGGCTTGTTTACCACATTTGAAGCCCTATTTGTAAGAAGATTCTTTGATGCTTATCATCCTCTTTGAGGTAGGCTGAGTGTTTGCTGGGAGTTAACCTGTCTTATTGTCAAAGAATCTTTAAATTAATAAAATCATCTTCAAATGCCATATTCTGTAGTCTCTGATGTTTTTGAAGACCTTATCTAATATTTTACCTGATCTGTCTATAAAATCATATCTATCTGAGTTGTATGGGTACAATACCACATGTTAGAATGGAAGTTTATATACTGTGTGTAAAGATTTGTATCCTGTGTGTGTAAGTTTGAATTCTATACCAATGCATCAAAATTATACAGATTTGCATCAATATACAAAATTCTATACTAATAAATTAAAAATAACCTTGTGAATAACAATTAAGGCCTTAAGTTGAGGAGTAAATTCAATAATCTACTTTTTGTCTACTTCTTGTTGGTTACAGAATCCCCGTGACTTATTATTAGATGTCATTCTTCATATGACATGACTGAAGATTTACAGATGTCTTTCTCCTGCTTATACAAAGAGCAGAGAACCAGCCTTAATTGTTCTGTGCATCACACACACCTAATACAGCTATAATTTTAGGACTGTATAACGGTTGTGAGAAATTATATGTTATCAGAACAAAAGAACCAGACACTGACACTGGATCAGATCCAACAGGGTTCATACCTCCCAGCACCAAGAGCTTCCAGTTACTGTTCCTCATCCAAAAATGCCAGCTCCCTGGACACCTTTGAAGAAAGCTTCTGATCTGAATTGTTCCAGTATATCAGACTGTCCCACACAGAACTTCTGTTAAGCCTGCTATTTCTCAACATTTAGAAACTGGACCACAAATTCTATTCCTAGCTTGTTTAACCATTTCTCCAATTTATTTGAACCCCTACAAAGGTATTTTTGGTCCCCATTTCCCTTAAGGGGAGTTGGGTAGGTTTTTGGTTGCTTTCTTGCCGTATGGATGTTTATTTACACTAGGAGTTGGTTATAAGTTATTATTGGCCCTATTCAGAGAGAAAACCAGGTTTGACTCAGGGATGTCTCTATTTTACATAATGTTTCATTCTTAGGTTTGGAGATAGGGATTGATTAGAAAGAAGAGGAAATATAGAAATATATAGAATTCAAAGTTTTATTAAATAGTTGGAAAACAAAGGAAACATCCCACCAAAATGTAGTAGATGGGCAGCACCGTCACCTTGTGGGTCCCGCAATATGGGGAATAGGGAATTCGGGTCTCTTAATGTTGCTCACTTCCACCCTGGTGGGGTGGCCTTACCAGGCCACAGAGGAAAAGGTTACAGGTAATACAGAGGACACGGGATAAGCTGAGGTCAAATGTTAGGGGAGAAGGGCTCCCCTTGCTAAGAAAACTAGGGGAGGAGGGAAAAGGGATGATGGAGGGGATGGGATCAGGAGGTGATGATGGAGGGGATGGGATCGGGAGGTGATGAAGGAGGGGCTTCAATCAAGATGTAAAGAATTCAAAATGCAGAACAAGCAAGTATCTAAAATTGCTAATCTCACTACATGGGAATAGTTCTGAGATTCGAAGCTTTACACATAGACAAGGCTTCATGTTGGTCACAGATTCTCTGTGACTTATAATTAGAGGCCATTCTTAGTGTGGAATGAAAGAAGATTTGCAGATGTCTTCTGCTCACACAAGGAACAGAGAACCAGCCTTAATTGACCCCATACAATCACAGTGTTAGACCACAATGAAGACCAGATAGTTTAGTCTTTCAATTAAGCTTAGTAGGTTAGGGGTTAAGGTGTTTTTAGATCAAGATAGATGTTTTAAGTTAATTCATATGACATAGGATAGATAGATTGAAGTCCCTATTCAAAATGTTTGGAAGAGAGGAACACCAAGTTATAAAGAAGATACTAAAAGGCTCAAAGTGAACAAGTAAAATTTTGTTAATGCCAGAAAAGAAAGTAGATTATAGCAGCTTTAAGAATTTATAATCAACAGTGACTTCAAATTTTATTAGTTTCTTATGATAGTTCTCTGCCTGGGAAAAATTATCATTAACATAGAACGAAGACTTTGGGTATTTAGTAGTTACATTGTTGTATATCTTTAGAATTTTGTGGTGTCAAAATAAGAGAATAAATAAAATAATCAGAAAGGGAATTTAAACCAGACAACTGGCTTAAGAGAGACAGAGGGTAACTGCAGCCCAGAAGCACAGAGCAGAAACTAGCAATGGGATGTTATGAGGGAAGGATTTCCACAGATTCAAAGGCAGTAATAGCAGTTCAGAAAACAGACTGGAAGGATAGGCTAAGACTAAAGAGTTGACTTATTAGAAGCAAGTAGTTAATAACCGTAAAAATTTCCAAGGACTGATTAAAATAGTGTCATTTTCAAGGTTGATGTAACAAATATTTTATATTCATAATAGCATAACCAATATGATCATTTCAAATTATACAATCAGTTTAAAATCAAAGAGCACAAGAACTAATTTCCCTAAGTAGAATTAACCTTGACTTTGATTGTGCACAGGACAGAGCTAAATAAAAACAAAAGAAAAAATAAAATCAAAAGTTTAATATTAGATATTTTGAAACTTTGCTTACAGTTAAAGTTACTATATCTACATAAAGGAATAAAAAAAAAAGAAGTTTGTTTTATCTGTAGCTAACCAAACTATTCTATATGGCATCTGAATTTGTCGGTTTAATTATACTAAACAAAAAGGATAAAGCAAGATTGATTGAGATAACTCCTCAAGGAAAAGCTACACTGATTTCCACAGTGTCTGTATCAGGCTTTGCACTCCCACTAACAGTTAATGAGCATTTCACCTTCCCCATATCCATGCCAATGTTTGTTGTCTTTTCCTGGCCATGCTCACTCAGGTAAGTTAAAATCTTATACTCTGAAGGTTCAGGAAGAAAAGCTAGAGCATGTCAGAAATTCAGTGATTCTTAACTCTTTTTAAAAAAACCACTCATACGACTATTGTAGCTAAAATACAAAGTGTTCTTTAAGTGTGTGTTTTAAACAGCTGGTGTCCTCATAGTGACAGTGTGCCCTCTACCCACAGTGTCAGGAAAGTTATAGAAAATGTAAGAGGGATATCCTACCTGTGAGATGTAGATTTTCATTTGTGGACTCCTATGGCTACATTGTACTTTTCATGCACGATCAAATTCCTGTCTTCTGGGACCTGGGTACTTCTCCACCACATGCTCTCATGGTCCTCACTCATATCGGTGGTACTCTTCTCCTCCATAGGACCATTCAAGTATTGACTCAATGAACTCCTAAAATCATGAGTCAAAATAAATCTTTCTTTGCTTAAATTACTTCTGTCTTGCAGTTTGGTGACAGGTGAAAATCTAAGAATGTTACACAAGAAAATCTGAGCTGTAGAAATAAACATCAGGAAAAAAAGTGTGAAAAATTATGAAAACCTACCACAGCAAATTAGTATAAGGCTATTTTAAATACAAGTGCATAAAAAGAATGTGAAGGTTCATTTTTTTCTAATGGAATGACCCTTCAAAGAGGAATGCGTCGTGTCTCCATAGCGTTGGTGGTGAAGGCCAGCTTTTGCTGAGAAGGACAGTTATTTGTATATCAAAATTTCTCAAGAGCACTATGGTTTTTAATCTCACAGTTTCTTTGAGATAATTTACTTTCAACACTTAAGTTACAGTAGGATAATATATACATATATATGCAAAATATATTGTCTTTATTTTTCACAATTGGTTCTGTATGATTTTCCTCTATGTCACATCACTGAAATCTTGCTCCACATCACGATGCCTCTCTTCCCTCAACATGAGATCTGCGAACATGAAGCATAATAGAATGTGTGCAAACCGAGCTTACTTGTCAAAACGATTTTATTTTTAGCACTCAAAGATACCTTCATTATTCATTAGCTTGGTTTTCCTTATAAATTTGTCTACAAAAAACAGGGCTATTTTGAAGTGAGGTTGTTTGTTCGTTTGTTTATTTTGAGACATGGTTTTAGTATGCAGCCCTGGTTGGCCAGAAGTCATCAGCTAGATCAATCTGCATTCAGTTCATGGATATCCTCCAACCTCTGCTTTCATAGATGAGATATAATTTTGTATAATATCAATAAAACATTATACATACACATATAATATATTATTGATTGTTGAAAACTTATTTTAACCAATATAAATATTTGAGAAATGTCCAAGTATTGCATTCCTAACACATATTACTATATTTGAATATAATTGTATTATGCAAACATATTTTATGTTTATAATAAAATCAGAGAATTATACATTTATTTTTATCCCTCTGTAAATATTTTACTAATTACCTTTTATTTGATATGCATGAAATCATTATTTAACTAAAATTTTCTCAGTAAAAATATTAGCTTGGGGATATGTAAACAAAGTTAAAGTAAAATTCTAAAAAAGTGGTGAATTAAAAAACAGATTTTGAGGATAAATCTAGAAAAGCTTACAGGAATTTTTAATTAAAAAAAATGACTATCATCTCTCTTAGACTAAGAAAATGTGCATTAAAATAAAATGTCCCAGAGATGATGCATGTATCTTAAAGTCTCCGTCTGTGGTCGTGCCCAGGCCAGGCTGGAGTGCAATGATTTCTTTCTATGATGATAGCTTTTGCTTGCAGTGTCCATTTAAATTTCAATTTATTTTAAAATACAATAGTATGTATAAACAGTAAAAGTCTCTTGATGGCCTACAGTAGAAAAATTAATTCTCACACATGTGCCTACTTTATTCTGGTGACTACTCCCCCCACTCACACATTCTCCTAGTGGGACAGATACTACCTAGGTAAAGGAACAAGGCGTAAAGTAGCTGGGGCTGGGGGCACAGGGCAAGTCTGTAATCTCTTCAGGAATTATGTTTCACATATAGTCATTTCAAGATTTATCCTTTCCTAGGAAAGAATAATATAGAAACTTGAAAAATAATGCATACTCTGATAGTTTTTCTTCTTTCTTTCTTTTTTAATTCAAGCAAGTATGTTTATTCCTGACTCTAGATATTTGAATAGGTAAGACATGGTGAGTTTGAAAGACCAAAGCTTCTGAGAATGTATGTATTTATCAACTGGAGATTTATAAAATATATAACTGAATTTAGTTATATCAATACATAATTTATTTATATGAAATCAGAATTACATTTTAATTATTTAATTTATTATGAATTCGCTTATGTTTGACAAAATAGTCATTATTTTTAATGAGAACCCTATCATAATTTGATCAATAGCTTGGCAGCATAATAAAGGCAATATACAGCAAGCCTATAGCCAACATCAAACTAAATGAAGAGAAACTTAAATCAATTCCACTGAAATCAGGAAAAAGCAAGGCTGTCCAGTCTCTCCATATTTCTTCAAAATAGTACTTGAAGTTCTAGCTAGAGCAATAAGACAACTAAAGACGATCAAGAGGATACAAATAGGAAAGGAAGAAGTCAAACTATCACTATTTCTAGATGCCATGAGAGTATACATAAGTGACCCTAAAAATTCCACCAAGGAACTTCTATAGCTGATAAACACCTTCAGCAAAGTGGCTGGATACAAAGTCAACTTAAAAAAAAATCATTAGCCCTGCTCTTTTTTTTTTTTTTTTTAACCTTTACATATTTTTATTAATTATTCCTTTTAGATCCTGGTCATAGCCCCCCTCCCTCCTCTCTCCCTAGCCTCACTCTTCCTCCCTGGTTTCCCCATCCCCCCTCTATTCCCTAGAGAAGGAGAACCCTTCACTCTCCCAGCATATTGTTATGCCCAAGTCACGAGACCCCTGAAGACCACCAGAGACCAGCCAGATGCAATTCGCACAGGGCCTTTTCTTGAACAAGCTCTGGAGCTTGTGCTGACAGTTCCCCAGTAACTGGGGATAAGTTGTCTCCTTGGGGTGCAGGGTTTACAAAAGCAAAAGCCACAAGCAGGACTTTCCAAGCCTTAGCATTACATGATTGAGTAAGGGGGTTACAGGAAAGTTGGCCTTAAAGCTTGATTGGGTAGGGGGCTTGGGCCAAACCGCAAGGGGAGATTTTTATCTATCTTGACATTGTGGTCTTGCCCCACTTGCACCTGATTGGCTGGCCCTGGGTGCAAGTTTCTGGGAACTGTTGCAAGGTGTACTTTTGTGGGTCTTCTGAGAATTTTGGGGTAGGGAGTTTACCATGGGGGCAAGACGGAGGCCTGGTATAAAATGGCATCTGTTTGGTCCCCACAATATCAAGTCACATCTGGACTGAGGGGATCCCCTTCCCCTGTGACCCAGCATGGTAGCTCCACCAGGGGAAAGTGACAATAAATAGATAGATAAATAAATAAATAAACAAACAAACAAATAAATAAATAAAACAAAACCAAAAATCAAACAAGCAGCAGACTCTATATCAGGGCCAGACCCCACTTCCCTCACTAGAGTACCCACATGATGTCCGAGTTGCCGTCATCTTCATCTGTACAGAGGGCCCAGGTCCAGTTTATGCATGGTCACTGGCTGGAGTCCCAGTCTCCACAGGCCCGCATGAGCCCTGGTTAACTGGCTTGTGACAGTTTTCCTTGCCATCACATGATTCTCTCTCCTTTCTGTTTATGGCAAGCCTTCCCTGCATCGCTCAATGGGATAAAACCCAAATTAAAGAAGTAGCTTCCTGTTGATATCTAGACCAATAATGCAAAACACAGGCCTCTAGTCACTCAGCAGTTTGAAAAAGCAGAGCATGGCTGCAAGATGTGTGTTCGTATATTATGTGGTAAGTGACATTTGCCAAGTACCCACAAAGCACAGCCTCGTTCCAGCCACGTTTTAATTCAGCTCAAAAGCTCTGATGACCTTGGCCCTCCACATCTTTGCACAAAGCTGCTCCATCACCTGCCCCTGTCTCGTCCAAGGCCTGTCTGGAACATGCCCGGGCCCCACCACAGCTCTGGGACTCAGCCAAGAATGTTGCTACTTACATGGAACTTCAAGAAGAAACAAAAGGGCTAGAGAGATGGCTCAGCTCTTAAGATCATTGGCTTGTTCTTCCAGAAGACCTAAGTCCTTGAGGCACTGGTATGAAGGCTCACAACACTCTGTAAACTTCAGTCTCAGAGGATCCAACAACATGTGATGGACTCTGCAGCACCTGATGCATAGATAACATGGAGGCAGATCACTCATCCACATAAAAAAAAAACAAAGAAACCAGTGTTGCTGTTGTTAGTGTTGCTGTTTTATAAGGGGAAAGAACAAAGACTGGTGTGAAACAACGACGCTTCCTAAACACTATTAGAAGTCACACATGACCACTATTGTGGACTGAATATAGAATGCCCCTGTGAGTTCCCATTTGATTGGTTGGTGTCCTGTAGACAGTTAGGAGGTAGGGCCTAGATGAGAACAGCAGGTCCCTGTGAGCCGGTCCGTAGCGATACCTTCCCTGAGTTATGCATGCTGTACTTCCTCTCTGACTTGATGTGAGAAGTTCTCCCTTCCATGGCCTCACAGCTTTAATCTCCATGATGCTCTTTCAGATGCGGTAAAGTCCCCACCCAATCGGTGCTTTTGAAAACGTGATCAGTAAAGATTTGTACCTGATGCAATAGTATAACTGCTTCAACTCACCAGCAGGCGCAGGTCTGTTCCAGCCCCACCCTCATCATCCCTCCTCTGCCCAGACTCCTGAGGGGTCCATACCTCGTGACCCAGCCTAGGCCCTGCTCCAGCCTAGTCAGGCCCCAGCCCTTTCCTTTCTTTGCCTCTACCACTTGGACATGTATTCTGTTTCAGAGAGTCAGCAAGTGGATTATCCTCTTACTTTTGATTTCAAGAAGTAAAGACAACCAAATAATACAACAAAAATTAAGTACCAAGCACATAAGAGCAATGAACTATCAACTCAGTTCAAAACTCTTCAGCTTTAAGCCACAATTGAGGAAAATATACCATGGTTTGAGTAAGGGCTTCATGGGAGGACTTACAGGGTAAAGCTCTGATGGGATTATACTGTAAAAGAAACAAGAAATACTTTATTTATTTATCTTTATTTTTTATTTAAGTAATTTATTAAAGTTACATCTTAATTGTTTTCCCCTCACTTGTATCTTCCAATCCCCCCTCCCTCCTGCTTTCACCTTATTCCCGTCCCCTGGGTCTATGACCAAGGGGGATCTCCTCCCCCACTATATGGTCATAGACTATCAAGTCTCCTCTTGGTAGCCTGCTTATTCTTTCTGAGTGCCACCAAACCACCCATGACAGAGAAGTGGTCAAATATAGGGCACCAGAATTCATGTAAGAGTCAGTCCTCACTCTCCACATCACTGTGGAGAATGTCCTGTCCATTGGCTAGATCTGAATAGGGGTTCAATGTTTACTGCATGTATTGTCCTTTGTTGGTGCAGTTGTTTGAGCAGACCCCCTGAGTCCAGATCCGCCCATCATGATGTTCTTCTTGTATGTTTCTAGGACCCTCTGGGTCCCTCTATTTTCCCATTATCCCATACTTCTCTCACCTAGGGTGCCAATAGAAAGTCCTCACATCTATCCCAATCTCCTGGTAAGTGAAGACTTTCATGGGACATCCCTTTTGGGCTAGTGTCTAATTATAAGTGAGTATATACCATGTGAGTCTTTCTGCTTCTGGGTTAACTCACTCAGTACGATCATTTCTAGTTCTATCATAATAGCCAGAACCTGGAAACAACCTAAATGTTCCTCAGATAAAGAATGGATAAAGAACTGTGGTACATTTACACCATGAAATACTACTCAGTTATTAAAAACGAGGAAATCCTGAAATTTGTGGACAGGTGGATGGAAGAAATACTTCCTTAAACTTTGGAATCATATAATTTGTTTCAGCATGGGTGGAGCTGTATTTCATCAAACCTACTACACTACTTCTGAATGTATAAATGTATAGGATTTGACCTAATTTATTTGATACTGTTTTCTTTTTACATTATTTATTATTTTAATTATGTCTATGTTTGTAGTAATGTGCACCCGAGTTCAGGTGCTGCAGAGCCCAGAGGTATTACGTATCACTGGATCTGAAATTACAGGAGGTTGTGAGATGCATGATTTGGTGCTGAGAATCAAACTTGGGTCTTCTGCAAGAACAGTGCATGGCTTTAACTGTTGAACCATCCCTCCAGCTCTAACAGTGCATTCTTCCAAGAACATAACTGTTCCTATGTAATCATACACAAAGTTGTCAGATAATGTTACAATATGACTACAAATGTCCTAGCATCTTAACAAGACTCATCTTTGAGTCATTTCTATATTTTAAAATTTTTTGTCTTCAATTTTTTTTACCACAATAGTGTATTACTTTCTATGATTAGAATGCCAGTAACTATGAGTAAGTAAACACCAGGGAAACTCCGTGTGCTTATAATAATCACCTGTCCTCACAACCTCATGGCTGAAAAGGCAGCCTCATTGACAAGCTGAGCCATGATAGTTTGTGTGTGTGTGTGTGTGTTTTGCTCTCTTTAAAGAGAGACTAAATTGGAAATGATTTTAAGTTCCCCTGGTGTGAAATTCACTGAAAGCTTAACTAAAGCACCAGCAACCCGCAAAATAGGATGGCTCATACAACTTAAAGGAAGTAAATGCTCAGTAAAGATCCCCACTTCTTTCTCTAGTCATTGCAAACAGCACAGAAGAATGGCTCTATACTTACAGGAGAAAAATGAAAGGTTCTCAAACAAAAACTGGACACCTTAAAATGGCTTAATAAAATGAAGGCACTCAAGAAAATTCTCAGTGACCAATAATTCCTATGAAGTGACATTCCCATGAGATTCTCTGGTCTCTCTGTTTATACAGCTTCATCCAGGTTTTACATCGTTTTTCTTTCCATCTGACAGTGATAACGAAATGAGGAGCACACTCGCCCGTGTTTAACAGCTATAAAAACGGGATCATTTTAACATTTGAATATTTATGAAGAAAATTAAAGCCTACTATAAAGTTTTGTAACAAACGTTCATATTTGATATAAATATATTCTATCCCGTTGCATTAAAGATAGGAAAGATTAATGCTGGGTGGCAAAGGGAACTTTGTATTATTTTAGGTTAAATTCAGGAATTCCTTACAAAATCTACCTACAGCTGACATTGAGAAAACATCAACTGGGAGTGTTGTTGAAATAATTTATGCTTTGCTTTAATTTGACATGTTGGGGGTCAAATATTAACATGTTACTTTAAAATACATTAAGCAGTCAGTGACATCTAAACATAATTTTATAACGCCAGGAACAACCTTGATCACATATAAAAAACTTAAATGCTGCCACAATTATCGTACTGAAGGCTCAATGACAAATTAAACCTGACAAAGTAAAAATACCATTAGCATACTTTGAAATGGGCACATGCTCACTCTAATAGATTACTTTTTGCACTCACCTGGCATATTTCAGCTTCAGCAGCAATGAAGGGACATGTTAGTAAAGACGTATGAAGCTATAGCTTTACTACATGGTGAGCTCATTGATGTGATTGTTGCTGTCTTAGTTCCTCTATTAAAGGGCCCAATTTTAAAGATCTTTGTATTTTCACTGTGGATTCATGGTATAGTTCAGATCTTATCTAAAAGTACCAGTTTAGCGATGGCATCAAAAGCAATAAATTCATCTTTTTTCTACTTCCATCTAATGGAAGCTTTATTCTCTGTGCAGGTATAAAATATCATAAAATTGAATTTCCTTTATGTCTGAAGCTGACCTATCATGTATTCAAAGGAAGGCGTTAAAAACACATAGGAAAGTTTCCTATTTTTAATTTTATACTGTATATTATGTTAATACAAATGATTCATATATATTTTATGATAGAAGTTTCCACGAGTGCTACAAATTAATATAAATACATGCAAGTTTTGTTTAAAAAAGACAACTTAAGAACAAACATGTTTACTCTGACTTTTGGGGGCTACATGAGTAGCCAACAAGCGCTAAGCATTCGGTAGGTGTTCAACCTGCAGGATGGTGTCTTGAGTGTCAGGGAAGTCATAAAATGGTGCCCACTTTTAGTGTATACTGAAATCCCAAAGAAGTAGTTTCTAGCCCCA
Organism: Acomys russatus; assembly: GCF_903995435.1. Taxonomy (NCBI): domain Eukaryota; kingdom Metazoa; phylum Chordata; class Mammalia; order Rodentia; family Muridae; genus Acomys; species Acomys russatus. The sequence goes on from NC_067167.1 coordinate 41,809,806, forward strand.
TGGAAGAGGTAGATTTAATAATAAAAAACTAGATTATTGTTAACAAAATTCCCCCGAAGAAGCTGGACCTTCACCTGAGCGTTCTTCACCTGAGCCTTCTTCACCTGAGCCTTCTTCAAAGCTGATTAATTTATTACAATTTCAGTGACTGAGGACATCTTAGAATAATACATGCCTGAGTCTTTTCTATGTTTATTTTTTTGTGTGTGTTGAAAATAAACTTTTTTATCTGATTATAATATATTCTAGGTTCTCCTCCCCCAACTCCTCCCCATCCCACCCAAATGAATATCTTTTCTTTTTTTGTCTCATTAGGAAACAAACAATCATCTAAAATATAATAGTAAAGTAATATAAAACAAATCAGAACTGGACAAAACAGGAAAAAAAATGACAAAAACAAAACCACAGAGACACACACATTTGCAAACACAAAAATCCCTCAAAAATACAAAATTGGAAAGTGTAATGTATGTATGAAAGACTTGTAAGGTTTAAAAAATAATGCCCTGAAAAAGCATTATGTGAAAAAGAAAACATCAAAAATGCCATTGAGTACATTTTATGTTAGCCACCTACTGTGAGACCTACTGAAAGGCATGGCACCTGCCCTTGAACACTTTGTACATTGTATGTACTTAGTTATATGAAGACATTAGCTATAGAGTAAAATACAATTATGCTACAATTGACAGATCAAGAGAGGCAAAGGAAAAAGGAGGGCTCAAGGAAGGATGCATGAATCTCTCTGGGAATGTGAAATAGAGGGGTATTATGAATAGACTGGGGGCAGGTGGCGGTAGGAACAGGAGGGATCATGTTGGGGAAGAATAAAGGGAGAGTGTTGGGAGAGATAACTTGAATTATGGGGGGGAGCATTTTATGGAGGAGGTAACCAGGCAAGATTTCCAGTGGAGGCATTGGGACACCAATTCAGCCACAAAACCATCAACCTGTGAACTTGTCCTGCCTGTGAGATATACTGGGATACAAATAGGGCAAAAGTGGTGGGAGTTGCCAACCAATGACCATCTTGAGACCTATGCCTGACACTGCCTAGAGGGCAGAAACTAGAGGACTGATAGCCCAGAGATTTAGGATAGAATAAAACATGCCCAACAAAAATAATAAATAAACAAATAATGAAATTATTCTTAATTATATTCTGCTATATTCATAGAGAGGACCCTTTCATAATTACCTTTAGAAAGGCTTCATCCAGCAATCAATGGAAACAGATGTAGAGACTCGTAGTAAAACATAAGGCAGAGCTCAATGAATCCTGTGGAAGAGGGGAAGAAAGGATTATAGGAGGCAGAGGGGTCAAGGACACCGCAAGAAAACCCGCAGAATCAACTAATCATGGAGCCTGCAGGCGTCTGACCTAGGCCCTCGGCCTACATTTTATGGTTGTTTCGCTTGGTCTTCTTGCAAGGCTCCTAACAGTGGATACGGGTCTGTCTATGAGGCTTTTGCTGTTTTGGGAGCCCTTTTCCTACTACTAGGTTGTCTTGTCCAGACTCAAATGAGGGGAAGTGCCTAGTTTTGTTGTGACTTGATATGCCATGTTTGGTTGAGATCCCAGGGAAGCCTACCTGCCCTTTTCTGAAGGGAAATGAAGAAGCAGTAGGGAAAAGGAATTTGGGATGTAATATATGAGAGGATAAAAGAAAATGGTTTGTATGCCCAGTGAGACTCCATTGGGTTAAACTAAAGTATGCTTCTTTTTTTTTTTGCAGGGACACCCTACTAAGACAAGGCTACTTACAAAGACAGTCTAGGATTCAAAATGTGTTTTTCCTTGAAGTTAATAAGTTTTTTCTTAATAATGTATAATAATTCCCTTACTGATCTAGAAGGTGGATACACACTAATTTTTGGATTATGTAAGGGGAAAATAATGTCACATTACACTAAAAGGCTACCAGTCTCCTTAGAAAGTGGAGCCCTCACAAGACAGACTGATAACTTAAATTAATCTATACTTATGACTTCAAACTGAAGGACAATCAGGTAACTTATATTACTAATCTTGCTTCATGGCAATAACTCTGAGGCTGGCTGAAACATGAATGTCTATGCATGGACAATGATTCTTGTTGGCTACAGAATGCTCAGGAATTATTGTTACATGCCATCTTTCATATGGCATGAGTAAAGTTTTACAGCTGTCTTTCTTCTGCTCTTACAAATAACAGAGAACCATCTTTAATTGTTCTGGGCATCCTGCACGTCTCATACATTTATAATTTTAGGACTGTATAATTCTTGTGAGAAATTACATGTTTTTAAAACAAAGGAATGGGACATTGATGACACTGGATCAGACTTGACAAGATTCGTCCTCTAGGATGCTGAGATGCTGGCATGCTTAATCGAGCATCCTGCATTTTCCAGCCTCAGATGCTTTAGTTGCTGTTTTTTCCAATCCTGTCTCCCAAGACACCTTCAATTGGTCCAGCACTTCAGACTCTTCCAAACAGGACTTCTACAAAGCCTAGAATTTCTCAATATTTAGAGATTAATCCACACATGTTATTGTTAGCTTGCTGAGTCCTTTTTTTCCAAGTTGTATTTGCTCCCAAAATGTATTCCACGCCCTAAAATCAACAGGAAGCACCCTGGAGAACAATATCCCATTTCCAATATGGTGGGGTTACTAGAATTTGGTTATTTTCCTTGGTAATGGATACTTCTTGTTTTAAGGGTATTTGTTACAAGTTATTAATTTTTTTTCAGAGAGAAAAAGAGGTTAGGCTCAGTATCTTCTCTGTTTTCTTTTTCTTTTCTCTCTCTCTCTCTCTCTCTCTTTTTTTTTTTTTTTTTTGTTCTTTCTTAGGTAAGGAGAAAGAAGTTGAAAAGAAAGAAGCAAGAATATCAAAATATCTTATAGGAATAATAATAGAAGATAGGTTATGCATCTACTCTTCAACTTAGAGATATTGTTATATTTAAATAAGGCTATTTTGACACATTGCTATAAATTGATACAAATTCAAGGTTATTGTTACACACACAAGTATATATATATACACATCTCTATCTATCTTTCTTTCTATCATCTATCTATCTATCCATCTATCTATTCATCTTCTATCATTTGTGCATCTCCACGCTGGTATGAGGTACTGTACTCACACAATTCATGTATAAGGTTTCTTCCTGTACTTTTAAAGTGGCTATTACAAACTGCTTAGGATAAGTAAATAATACAAGTTAATTGTTAGGTGATCAACTCATGGTCATGTCAGACACTAGTCTAATTTATTACAGAAATATACATCCTAGGTTTAACAAATAGGCATGATTCTATTAATAGATTATGTAGAAATGAATAAATAGATGCCCTTCAAAATCCTCTGAGACCCTCAGAACTTGGCATTCCAAAATCTTTTTTTAAATTATTTTCATGCCTCTTTGACAATAAGACAGGTTCCTGCCAGCACTTAGCTTACCTCAAATGAGATGATGAGTGTCAAAGAACCTCCATTAAGAGATGGCTTCAAATGAGGCAAGCCAACCATCTGGGCAAAGAAATGCTCTCATTTCTATCACAGACAGAATTCTGCCTAAAATGGATGAAGGTCAAGTCAACTGCTGAGCTCTGCCAAGTCAGGGTAAACAAGTCCTTAATAGTTCCTGCTTCACATATATGTCTGTCAAATATTCTGGGCCATAAGTGTAAAGATGATGGTCCACCAGTATAGAGAGTTTGGGGTGACTGTCCAGGAAGCAAACTGCTTCTGTCATTTTTATATTTTGGAAGCTGCTAGCTTGCATTTTCTGTTTACTCAGACTTTAATTTTACTCCTTCTCAAAACTCCAATGGGGTTGAAGACAAAATAGTTATAATTTTACAATTATGCTTAATTGCTTAGGAGTAAGAAGATGTTTCAAGGTCTAGATAGATGTTCTTAGATTGATAGGAATAGGAACGATAGAAATAATTTAGATACAAAACTATAGACTCACCAACATAGGATAAATAATATTTTTTTCAAGGTTGCCAAATGCCTTTTGACTTGAAATTATGTATGTAAGTCTTATCTATTGGCTTTATGCTTGTGTCATAATTGTTTGTGCTGTATGTTTTTGTTTATACAGAAAAGGGGAATTGCTGGCGATTGGTCTTGGTCTGGTGCTTTATATTTGTTAATTGCTTGCCCCCTAAGATTCTTACTGCCTACGTGCAGTCTATCATGTACCACAAGTGTTGCTGTTTAACCTCGCCTCACTGATTGACCAATAAACGCCTATACACTTGGGCAGGACAGAGTGAGGAGGTGGGGACAGAGTTCAGGGGCCTATGGAGGAGAGAGATCTTGGGCAAAAGACAGTTTTCAAGAGGAGGAAGAAGGAGGATTGCCATGGGATAGGAAAAAGCCAAAGGGTCTAGCAGGAGGAATTCTGAAGTTCTGCATGGAAAATAGTGGCCCAGATGAACAACCTAACTAAGTATTTTGAGATTGTGGGTGATAAATAGACCAGATATAAATGATTAAAGCATATGGCATGGGATGGAGGCTGGGAGAAAATGGAAGGTAGTTTAGGGGTTTAATATCTGTCCAGCCTCAGGTAAAATAAGGCTTATTCTAAAAGACAACAGGTTTCTATATCTTTTTTATTGTGATAGCAGGTTAGATATTACTGCCTTAATAATTATAAGACTAATAATAAACTTTAATAGACCTATTTTTAAATTAACCACTACATATTCTACTTTTACTTCTTATCCCACATACTTCCAGGATATCCAAGTACATAACCCATATAACAACATACCTAACCCTTTTCCAACACAGAATAGGCTCCACCAACTGAGTCCCCTATATTCATTAACTGCCCATATGCTCTCCGACATCAGACACTCTGAGCAAATCATATATTCCCCATTATAAAATGTAAATAAATCCAAGCTCGCGCTCTCTCTCTCTCTCTCTCTCTCTCTCTCTCTCTCTCTCTCTCTCTCTCTCTCTCTCTCTCTCTCTCACACACACACACACACTCATGGCCAAGCTATCACTTGAGTCAAGGCCCTCCACAAATTCACTCTCTTCTCAACTTCACTGATACCTCCTTCAAGGCCTCTGATTCCTTGTTTTGTGCCTGTCTCTAAATCCCTTCTCACTGCCAACACCCCAGTTGCCAATTCCTCACCCCCACTGCTGATCGCTTGTCCTGTAATTATCTACATATCCCCTGGGAACTACAACCAAGATCTCTCAACCTTTTACACATCAGTCGCAAAATCTGTTGCAGCCCTTCCTCTTACCGTTTGCCATTCATCTTCCTAAAATATTTCCATTTCAAAACCCACCTAAACCCTGAAGAAAAACTATTCTGGTGCAACAGAAGCCTCTGAAATTGTATTCTCCCCATCACAACCAGACCTCACCTTCAGATAGCAGTTGGTACCCAATTACTCCTATACCCCCTTCTTTAATCTGCCCCTTCTCCTGAGGCTGACTACCAAAGTCCAGCTTTCAAGAAGCAGAGGGCCAGGATGAACACACAAAGCTGGGCTTAGGAGAGCATTCTATGTTGGAGAGGGGTGGGTAAGTTGCCATCTGAGTTATGTAGTGGAATATCCTAGAGAAAAGTGCAGTGAGTAGTGAATGTGGGGAGAATTATAAAAGTGGGAATGTCCAGCAGGCAAGAGCCCCCTTTGGCTTACTTAAATAACATTCCCAATTAAAACTAAACATCTCATCCTCACAGGAGGTTTCTCCTTGTACCCTATAAACTGCCATTTTTCTGTACCCTATAAAATACCATTTTTCTGTACCCTATAAACTACCATACCTGTTTCCTCTCTATCATGACACAGTCTTGTCTCCCTGGGACAAATCTCGCCTCCCCCTTCCCTTGCTGCCTTCCCTCCCTCTTCTTTGTCATCTTTCCCTTCTCTCTCCTCCTCCTCTATGTCTTTGTCCTTTATCACTGCTCTCTGGGACAAATAAATCTCCTTTGTGCTGAGAACTTGCTCTTGGGTATCCTGAGCTAATACTTTTTCTTTCATTATCCACTTCCTGTTAACATCACCAAGGCCAGACTGTATGTAAATGATGATAGCGATATTGATGACTGGCTGTACATCAAATTCTAGCTCCATCTTTCCTACTTTGTTCTAACAGTAGGCAAATGGGTACTGTGTTTAATAGTATCACCTACCGTAGGTGGGGACCTGTATCATCTACACTTCTCTGTGAGATAAATGTGGCTGGTTATTCTCAACCCAATCATTTAAGATGAGTTGTCTGCACACATTTTCTATTGTTATACTTGGTGCCCCTCTCCCATACCTCCACTACCCCTCTGGTAGCTGGAAGAAAGATGACAGTGTGTTCTTATAGGATTGTAGTGAAGGTTATTGAATCAATACGAAGGCTACTTCAGACTTTTGACCTTTAGCATGAACTTCTTATAATCCTGTTTGGTCTTTGGTGCTCTTTGTAGCTCATAAGAATAAACACAATTATTGTTGGATATGAGGGTTTGTCACATGTTAATAACACTGCTTATCTGGTTGCAAAGTAGAAAAAAATTGGAAGGAAAAGACATAGTAAAACTGTGATATGGAACTCTGAAACGGGATAAAACTGTCGTTTTCAAAAGCGTAGGAGATATCTGTTTTGAGCTTTTACATCGAGAGGAACTATTTGATGAAAATACTAGAAGGTCACTGTCCTTGAATTATTCCCTATAGTTTTTATCAATAGATACAGGAGATAACGTTGCGTTCAGAGTGATGGGTTTTTAAAGACAGACAAATTAAGGTATGGGCAATGAGACATCGAGGTCCAGAGATTCCTAGCTTGCTATTACATATATTTTTATAATGGAGCCATCATTTTATTTTGACAGAGGTTTAGCCGTTATCAGAACACATTTTTAAAAAAGGAAGCTGGACCCTCCTATGCCAGTCATTAACCTTGTGCCTAGCCAGTCTATTGGTGGCATTTTCTGAATTGAGATTACTTCTCTTAAAATAATTTTATCTTATGACAAGTTGATGTAAAACTACCAAACACAACTAATTCCTTGTCAACTTTATTCACAAATGCACCATTTTTATTGTTGTTATTGTTGGTGGCTTTTTTTTTTTTTTTAAAGGAGTTTTGTTTTTTGTTTGTTTGTTTTTTTAAAATATATATGGTATTTTGCCACAGGGTTTTTCTGTGTAGCCTTGGTTGTCCTGAGTTTGCTTTGTAGGCCAGGATGGCATTGAACTCATAGAGCTCTGCCTGCTTCGGCCTCCCTGAATGCTGGGATTACTGGTGTGCCACCACTGCTGGCTACAAACACAGCATTGTTACCAATAACTTGTTTTGTTCATTGCCAAGATTTCACATTAACATTAACATGACAATATAAAACACTTACATCTTTTAAAGACCCAATATTAAAAATTCAAACATTTTAAATGTCAGTCTCTTTAAGACATTCAAAGTGTGACCCTCTCTGAAACATTCAATGTCTCTAAAAATCACCATACTATCTAAAATTCCAAAACCTTTATAAAACTCTAAGGTCTGTCAGAGTCTCTTACCTACAGCTCCCGTAAAATAAAAATAAGTAAAATACTTTCTTCCTCCAAGAGGGAAGACCTAGGACTCAGTCACAATCAAACAAAAGTCAAACCAAAATTCATCAGTATAAAAAGTTCAACGCGTGGTGTCTAGAATCCAATTACTATCCTCAAGGCTTCAAATGCCCAGGCAGCTAGTTCTATGTCTCTGGCCAGCCATCCACACACGTGCAACCCTTTTTCTTGGCTCTGGCCAGTTCCACTCTACAGCTGCTACTGTCCTTAGCAATCATCCAACGATACCAGCATCATAAAACCCCTGGGGTCTGAAAAGATGGATTGCATCTTCACCAATAGGTTTTCCTTCAATCTCTTCAGGGACTTTGAGTCTGCCACATGGTACTAAGCCTCACCTTTCCATGGCTCATTCAATGCTCGGGCTTCAACTGCAGCTGAGGCTACACCTTTTGTGGGATTCTTTTCAGGGACTCCATCCTTGATACAGAGTGTCAGTTGACCTTTCCATGCTTTCAAAACAGTCTTGAAAACCAGTACCACCACAATGACTCTTATAGTATCTAGGTCTATTGCCAGCATGAGGGGCAACCTTGCCTCTTCTAATCCATTCTGACCCTGGAGACGCACCTCCCATAATGTTCTGCCTCAAAGATGCTGGCCTCTTCTTAACCATATTTGACTCATTATCTATAGGTGACAAGAATCAATTATCTCCTAAAAATAAAGCTTTTACTTTAGTAGTTCTTAATACAAATTATCAAATGGCCCCAATAGTGTCTTTGCAGGATTTGCAAACTCCCTCTGAATCACTGTAAGCCAGGCCTCCATCATCTGCATGCACTGATCTCAGAATTATCTTCTAAGTTCAGGCAGTATCCCGTTAAATTCTGAACACTCAATGGTTTTTCTAGCTTATAGTTCTTCCACAACTCTCCCCAGTACATGGTCAGTTCCATCATAGCAATAGCCCGTGACCTGGTACCATTTATGCTTTGGTTATGGTATTTATTTCTATGATAAAATATCACAACTCAAAACCAGCTTGAGGCAGAGAAGAGTTTATTTCATGTTAGAACTTGCAGTTCATCATTCAAGGGATCCATGTCAGGAGTTCAATGAATGGAAAGGGGTAGAGGCCATGGAAGAGTGCTGCTTGCAAGCTTGTTTTTCATGGCTTGCTTGGCCTGTTTTTTTCAGGCACGGAGGAGTCATCTGCCTAGCGATGGCACTATCCACAGTGAACTGAGCCCTCCTAGGTAAGTCACCAAGGAAGAAAATGCACCACGGGCTTGCTACAAAGCCAATCGAGAGCATCTATTTTCTCAACAGAGAGTTCCTTGAGCTTGTGTCAAGTTGACATAAAGTTAGCCTGTGCACATGCCAAATGTTCTGGAAACAAAATATGTCAGCCCAGGTTTTGAGATGAATTTATTGTCAAAGAAATTATGATATTTGACTGAAATACTTAGAACTGTTTAAACCTTAAATTTATGTTCATGTTACTGAAGCTATACTACTAGGTGGAAATTGACACCTCATGGTAGCCCCTGCTTTCCACAAGAAAATGTATATCTTAACATATCACTTAACACCATGGAGTGGAATGTTCATGAATCTTAGAGAAAGGGCAGGAAATTATCAAATGAAACCGCACCATAATAATGGACAGATAGTGTATGGACTTGCATTTCAGTGTGAATTATTTGTTGGCTGTGTTGAGTGGAAGGCATGGACATTAACAAGATTCAACTTAATTCATTTTTAACCTCTTTTTAAAGGATGTATACTCTGAATATGGAGGATGGCCTAGATGCAGTGAGACTGAGCTACTATTGAAAATAATCTAGGTGACTTTGATTGAGCTAGGAATGATCATAATGAGTGAGTTAACCCAGAAGCAGAAAGACTCAAATGGTATATACTCACTTATATCTGCATACTAGCCCAAGGGGCATGTCCCATGAAAGCCTTCACTTACCAGGAAACTGGGACAGAAGGGAGGACATCCTATTGGGACTCTAGATGAGAGAAGCATGGGAGAATAGCAAAATAGAAGGATCCAGTGGGTCCTAGAAACCTACAAGTAGAACATTACGATAGGCAGATTTGGGCCCAGGGGTCCCACTCAAACTAAGGCACCAGCCAAGGACAATACAGGAGGTAAACTTTAAACCCCTACCCAGATCTAGCCAATGGTCAGAACATTCTCCACAGTTGAGTGGAGAGTGTGATATGACTTTCTCACGTACTCTGGTGCCTCACATTTGAACATGTCCTCTGGAGGGGGAGACCTGGTGGCACTCAGAGGAAGGATAGCAGGTTACCAAGAAGAGACTTGAGACCCTATGAGCATATACAGGGGGAGGTAATCCCCCCAGAAACAGTCATAGGGGAGGGGAATAAGGGGAAAATGGGAGAGAGGGAAGAATGGGAGGATACAAGGGATGGGATAACCATTGAGATGTAAGAAGAATAAATTAATAAAAAATGCTGCAAAAAAAAAAAAGAGAGAAAATAATCTGGGTGAGATTACATTGATTTATGATAAGCAGACCTGGTGAGCAAGGCTTAGAGTCTCTTGTCCAGATAGACTTCAAGAGACATTGTTTGTTTTGACTTATATTAGGATATAAACATTAAATAGTTCAGAATTAATTTGGGGGAGTGGTATTGGTTGAATCAGGTAAGACAATAAGTGGAGTAAATTTAAGTGAATGCCAACACCTCTGTTTTGAACATGGCTAAAAATAGAAAGTAAGCGTTGCTCTTCTATAGCTGTGCTAAGGCAGCAGGTCTAAAGGGATTCATAGAAGCACAAGTTATTGGGCTTACAGTTTCAGATGGCTCCATTTACTCTTATGATGGGGAGCAAAGGAACAGCAGGCAGGCATGGCATTAGAGCACAAGATGAGAGCTTACACGTTGAGGCAACAGCCACCAGGTAGAGAAAGAGTTTCTTAGGATTTTATTGCAGTAAAGGGACAACATGACCACTGCAATTCTGATAAGGGAAAATATTTAGTTTGGGACTGGCTGACAGTTAAAGAGATTTAGTCCGTTAGGTCTCCATGGCAAGAAGCATGGCAGCATGTAGGTAGAGGTGGTGCTGGAGAAGCTGAGAGTTCTACATCTTGATCCATGGGCAGCAAGAGGGAGACTGTGTCATTCTGGGCATAGTTTGAGCTCAGGAGACCTCAAAGTCTGCCTCCATAGTGACACAGTTCTTCCAACAAGGTCACACCTACTCAGGGCTAAGCCCTATAGATCATGCATTCAAACATAAATTTATAGATGTCATATTTATTCAAACCACCACAGATAGCCAATTGGAAATAGCAAAAGCTTTTGCCTTCAAAGCTTACTCCCAGTGACATACCTCTTCTACAAGGCTACATGGCCAAATCTTTACAGGCCCACCAATTAGGGACAACTTTCCTACTCATCTCATGTCTGAATGGAGAAGGCCCCAAAAGGCTCACTAGCTCAGCTGGCAGCCCAGAACAAAGACCAAAACTCCCAAACCAAAAGGCTTGCCATGTCAAAGCCCAAAACTCAAGGAGCTGAGGAGCTCAAGAGCTAGAGAGCTAAGACCCGAGCTAAAATCCCAAGCTGAAGAAGTACCAAAGACCAAAGTCCTCTTCTACCTCACATACTGTCTTAAACACCCCTCAACTCAAAGTCCCTACAACTCTCTAATTCCTGTCAGCTCATTTCTTGCTCCACCCCTTTACCTAGGGTTAACTTTACTAAATCCTGTGTACAAATAGCTCTCAGATTTAAGGTATGTGTAAGGCTTGATATATCACACTTTAATCACCTGCTTTCAATAAACAGAAAGTTCTTGGTTTGAATGTGTGTTAGGAATCAACCACAAGAAACAGAGACTTACAGTTCAACATCTCAGATATCGCAATGGGGTCAGAGGCAGATTTTTACATTTCCCAATCCAAGGGATAACATTGGGATCAAAGGTCCTGTAACAAAAGTCAACTGAAAAATTTATTATTTAGAAACAATTTTCCTACTTAATTATAAATTCTTATGCTTGCATTTGTATAACTGGTAAATTGTAAAGAAATCTTAGGTAACATATAGTCATGTATCTTATTCTGTTTAAAATGATTCTGATTCAAATAATAAAATCTAAGTAAGCTTTATACATTTTTGAGAATTATATCATACAGACTATAGAAACAGAATTGGAAGTTTCTATTTAACTTTTTAAAATGAGGTAATATTGAATTTTTATTACAGTCTTGGGGTTTCCATTGCTGTGAAGAGATACCATGACCAAGGCGAATATTATAAAAGCAACCACTTATTTAGAGCTGGCTTATAGCTTCAGAGGTTCAGTCCATTGTCATCATGGCGGGGAGCATGGCAATGTGCAGGCAGACATGGCACTAGATATGGAGCTGAGGGCTACATTTTGATCTACAGGCAGCAAGTAGGAGACTAGATTCCACACTGGTCAGAGTATGAGCATAGAAGACCTCAAAGCCTACCCCCACAGAGACATTCTCCAACAAGGACACACTCATTCCAGTAAGTGTATACCTTCTAATAATGCCTCTCCCTATGGGCCAAGCATTCAACTACACGAATCTCTGGGGGTCAAACCTATTTAAACCTCCACAACTAAAAATCTTAGTTTGAGAAATAAATAATTAGGTAAAGAGATGAAGATTTTAGAAGTTTGAATTAGCTGTAGAGCACTGACTTATCAAGTCATATTATATAAGTTATATTCTAATGCCAGGGTTATAACAAAATTACCAAAGCCTCCTGCTAAAGACTGTACATTTAAGGACAGAATTTTGAAGAGTTTCCAATTCTAAAAGAAGGTTTGGAGCGAGCAGGTTAGCAGCTAGCATCACTTGCTGCCCTTACAGGAGACCCAGGTTTAATTTCCAACATTCACATCAGGCTGCTCACAATCACCTGCAAGTCAAATTGTGAGGGGCCTCACACCACCTTCCAGCTTCCCTGGACACCCAAAACTCTTGCAGCACACATATGCACATAAAAAATCTAACAGTTGTAAAATATGAAATATAAGAGAATGAAATGAGAAAAGAGTATGAGTGAAAATAGCTATTTTCCCTCAAGAGGCAGTGGGGGTGCCAGGAATTTGTTGAGCAGTCAGGGGAATCCGGAGAGGGGAAAGTATCATTATGGCAGCACCAATGCTGAGATAAGAGTATGAGATGATGCGTAGGGGAAGGTGCGCCATTGAGTTAACCCACGTAGCTATGGCTTTTCAATGGAATATGGAAGAGATTTGGTTTGAAGTCAGAAGCCTTAAGATGTTTCAATCATACACTTATTTTAACCCAGTATAATGTAAGAAAAAATCCAAAATAAACAAACAACACAAAAACAAAACAAAAAAACCCAGAATAGTATAGGTCAATCTGATTTTTGAAAAAACAAGCAGTTTGGGACACAACCTCAGGTCTTACCACCTGTCTGTGAGGCGCAAACAGCACTGCCATGTCTGTCCCATGCATGTGGGGAATGCATAAAACTTACAAAACAGCAGCAGCAGCAACAACGGAAGTTATTCAGGCATTAAACTTAAGCACATGTGCATTCGTATAATTCTCTACAAATTTCCATGAAGCTATATATTTTAATTTGGGGATGTTTCTTTTCACATTTTGAGATTTCTCTCTTCAAATATTTTCAAAGGAGCCAATGATGTACTCTTTAAAACTGTATAAAATTAAGAAAAGAAGCACATTTTAAATAAATATTATTTAATTCCCATGTCTTTTAACCTCATTTTACTTTATGAAGATCCTGATTCCAAAACCTGAAAGAATTCACCAATGTATAGAACTGGGGTGCTATGGAAAACATTGCATTTTAAGAGACTCAGATTTGATCAGAAAGGCATGGCAATGCTGCTATTTGCCCTTAGGGTGAATGGATGAAGATATCACATCACAAAAACAACCTATCATATTCAAACCCAAATCCTTCCCTAAAGTCTGACCCAGGATTCTTGATTTCAGACCCACTGTATTTTCCTAGAAAGTGTAAGAGTTATGAAAAAGCCTTTGTCCCAGCTTAGATGCTTGTTTTCAGAAGCTATAAAATATTAGAGTATTTTTCTTTGTCCCATTGACAGCCACTGCATCCTGGGCCTCCATCTCTCACATTAAACTGTAAGGTGCTCTGCCATCTGGCAGTCAAGTGCCATCCTGATTACCATAGCTTATGTTTGTGAATAATTTGATGTGTGTTCTTTCAGGGTTGAGATATTACCAACAATTCTTTAATCCAGCCCAGACTGTTTAGACAGTTAAAGGCATAACAGAAACTACAGGATTCAGGTCAGACTTTAGGGAACGACATGGGCTCAAGTTTAATAAGCTGTTTTTGTGATGTGTTATTGGCATCAAGTCACCCTAAAAGCAGCTGGGAGTGTTGCCATGCCTTTCTGAGAAATCTGAATCTCTTAAAATGAAATGTTTTCCAAGACACCTCACTTCTGTACATTCCCTGATTCTTGAAGGCTTTTGGATCAAATTTTCCTTAAAGAAAAAGCAATAGTTTGTTTTTCTGTCCCCTTTTGGCTTTCAGCTTGCTTCTTGGTGTGTGGTGTAAGACCTGATCCCTGTGCAGGAAGAGAACCATTCTGTACTGGAAAAAATGTACATTATCTCTCAGATTAATTGAGAGATGCTTTTATCCTTGTCCTAGAGTCTGACTCTGTGGCGTGGGAAATACTCAAATTAATGTGGAGAGCCACGGGATAATGTGTAAAGAAACGCTGGGAAGCACAGGGAACAAGGAGACCTGCCTGCGTGTCTACAGCTACAGATCCAACCATTGCCATCTACCTATCACTTATCTGCTATACTTCATTATGCTTATCAAAATATTTGCCTACAGGTGGGAATAATTACACATTAAGTTACTTAATGTATTGTATGGATGAGCCAGAAGGAATGTTGTGTGAGAAGGCAACTTTTCTAGGTGGATGTAACAAATACTAGTTTATTGAGTCAGAAAAGTAAAATATCTTTTTTCTATGTGGTTAATAATTTACAGAAACATTTGGAATCAATCAAGGAAAACAAAAAGGCAATGTAACCATACAAATGTTTTAATACATTATTTTCATTAAAAACACTTAAGTAAACATTTTAGTGGAAAATAAGACAAATGTATCTCATTTATATAGTAATCTATCCATCATCTACACATCTTACTATGTCTCTCTCTATATATATATATATACATGGATCATATCTTATTTATCATCTATCATCTATTTATCTATCATTATGTGTTTATCTTCCTATCTATATAAGTATATATCCTCTATTTTTATGTATATTTCCAATATTCTTTTTTGCATTCATTCAAAATCTACCAGTTTAATTTCGGAATACTTTCATATTGAATTATTTTAAAATGCAGCAATTCTATCTTAACCATTAACAGAAAATTCTTTCTCCCCATACATCATTATGTGCTTTACTTTTTCCCCATGAGTCTGACAGCTGCAATAGATTTCAATCTACACTTCATTCAAAAAGGAATGAATATGGCTCAGAACAAAAAGCTGGGGGAATTTTTGGTTTTTAAACCTCATAAATGAGACAATAGGCTTTCGATACAAAGCAATTTTATTCACAAAAGCTGAAATTTAAGAGTTCGAATTGGATTTGGTGCCTAAAACTTAGTATGAATTTGATATGCAAAGAATAAAGTTGAGACAAGTAAAAGTAGCATGAAGCGCCATTTTTATCCCATACAAAGGACTTACAGAGATCTGTAAGAATACTTCTGGAAGTATTCTTCAAAATACTTCAAAAGAAATGAAAAGGAGAGCCCAGGAGCCCAAATGATGTTTGGCATCATAACTGAGGAAGTAACGGAGGTGGGGGTCCAATGATTGCAGAAGGTAATATGTTCTTCAGAGAGGTGACACTTTGTCTTGAAGCAGTAACTGTCACTAAAGAGGTGAACAAGTCTGAGGCCTAAGAATGAATAATATCCCTTGATCCTTCAATGTGTATACAGAAAGTGCCCTATATTTTAATGTTTGTGAGACAAAACAAAGTGCCTGAGAGTGGATGAGAAAACTCCCAGAAGGTTACCGAACATGATAAAGTGATGTCTGTGGACATACTAAAACACATCTACAACATGCTAAAAGAGGTGTAGTCATATGCAAATTTGTGATCATGTCAGATGGCCAGAGCTAAATTGCCCCTCACAAGCACATCATAAGCTTGTCTCTGTGCTACCCGGGACATTATATCAGTAAGAAATGGAGGTGATAAGTAAACAATGCATTGTATGGTCTCCACTTACTAATTAACCAAAATAAGACTGATTAAATAGAGAAATTGTGGTTGATGTCAGAAGAAAGTGGAACTCATGAGGCAAATAAACAAAAATAAAGGGGTGGTTTTTCACAACTAATTTTTGTGACTATTTTAATTGTTATATTTTTGCTCTATTATAATACAATAATATAGGTATATCAAATAATGTACAATGTTTCAGTGTTGGATACTTATATGCCTTACACATTGTACAATGTTTCGGTGTTGGATACTTATATGCCTTACACATTGTACAATGTTTCGGTGTTGGATACTTATATGCCTTACACATTCCATTCTTGTGGTATAGTTCCAATAGCCAATAACTTAAACTGAAAGATTAGAAAGCTTTCAAATTATTTCGTCTTCCCGTGTAATATAGATTTGATCATAAAAGCTGACTCCAGTAATTCTATTTCTTAGGAGTTCAAGGCCAGTGTGTGCTTGACAGCAAGCCCACGCCTCAAAATTAGGAAAAAAAAAAACAAAAATAGAGAGAAAGAAAGAAGAAAGGAAAGAAGGAATACAGATAGACAGATAGACAGAAGAAAGAAACAAAGAAAACTATTTAAATTTTCAATTAGGATGGAAACAACAGGCTTAGTTTATGTTCAAGATAAGATTTCTTACAAAGAATAGTAATATCACTCTTGCCCGTCAGTAAAAGGAAGGATATAATCAGCTGTTACTCCTAACTCAATATATAACACAGGGTTACATATTACAATACACACACTATATATATATCTTATACTAACTAGTCAGAACAGCTGATAAGCAAAGAGTGAATAAACTGCTTTTTTAGTAGCTTGTGTGAAGATAATTGTTAAAACTTGAAAAAAAAATCCTATGCACCAGGTTTTTATAGAATTCAAAACAGAATAAAGCGAGGAATAATGTGTCCGAAAAGGAAAAAATAAGCAACCGTGAAACAACATGCTTAAATCTAATTGTGAAAATTGAACAGTGAAGACACTATCTTTCATCAACATACAATTGGACAGACTGAAAAAACTGGGAAAGAGTCTTGAACTCATTGGCATCGGAGACATCTTCCAGAACAGAAGAATAGATCAGGCTATAAGACCAAAAATTAATAAATGTGACTTCATGGAAATGAAAGTTTCTGTAAGGCAAAGGACACTTTCAACAGAACAAAACAAGATACAACCCACAGGCTGGGGAAAAAATCTTCACCAACTTATGTCTGACAAAAGGCTAATATCTAAAATATATAAAGAACACAAGAGATTAAACACCACCAAACCAAACAACTCAAATAGAAAATGAGTTACAGAGCTAAAGAGAGCAGCTCGGGGGCATGGACCGGGGGCGCTGAGACAGATCAGAGCTCAAAGGTGCTTGGGTGCTCTGCATTTTCTCAAGAGGCAGCTAATGTGGATTGTGTCCTGTGCAAGGACTCAGCTCTGCCTGTTTGCTCCCAGTCTCGTATCTGACAAGCATTAGATGGCCAGTGAGAGCCCAGAGCTAAATGGATGTCCCACAGTCTTTCCCAAGATGGTGGCTAATGTGGTCTATCCCCCGGGATTTTTCTGTGGGTTAGCTGGGTGGCCAGGTGTCTGACCCACCAGTGCACCACAAAATGTGGATCCCTCTCATCTGGGAATCAGGAGCCCTGATGTTTTGTAGCTCTCAGTTTGGTCTTTAGGTTGCTGTGCAGTCCTGGTTTTCCTCGTAATCAGATGCATTGCGCAATCAGTACAGCCATCTTGTGTCTGAGTGTTTAGGATAATTAAGTAATATAAGTTAATTGTCTGTTAATCAAATCATGATCATGTCAATTACTAGTCTGTCTTTATCACAACAATATATACATCCTAGGTATAACAGATAGATATGACCCTATAGACAGATAAGGGAAAATAGGTAGATAAGGTCTTCAACTCCTCAGAGACCTACAGATTATGGCATTTAAAGTTGTTTTTATTATTTTAAAGAGTCTTTGACAATAAGACAGGTTAACTCCTGGCAACACTCAGCCTACCTCAAAGAAGATGATGAGCATAGAAGGACCTCCTTAGGGAGATGGCTTCAAATGTGGCAAATCAGCCATTGGGCAAAATGTCCACTTAGAGAATTCTACCTAAAAATGAGCAAGCTTGGATGCAGGCAGAGTCAAGGGCCAAACTCTGCCAAGACAGAGTAAACAAGTCCTCAATAGTTCCTGCCTCACAAATATGTCTGTCAGATATATTGGGCAGAAGGCTGAAGTTGATGCTCCAACATTATACAGAATTTTGGGTCACTGATCAGGTAGCAAACTGTCTCTGTCCTTTTCTCATTTTGAAAGCTGCTAACCTGCACTTCCTGCCTACTCAGGTGGTTAATTTTATTCCTTCTCAAGTCTCTGATGAGGTTGAAGACCAGATAGTTTAGTTTTACAATTAAGCTTAGTTGTTTCGGGGTTAAGATGTTTTCAGGTCTAGATAGATGTTTTAAGTTGATAAAGATGCCATACGACAGATATTGATTTATGTTCAGAATTTTAGACACACCAAGATAGGATAGAAGTGTTCTTCAAGGTTGACAAATGCACAAAACTAAAACACTATGAATGCAACATTTATATAATTCCTGATTGTTTCATGGTTCTTCTTGCTGTAGATAGTTTATTGTATATATGTGTAATAATACAAATGTATATGTAAAAAAAGAGAAATAAAAATTTACTATCTACACAAATAAGATTAAACATTTTAAATGAAAAAATGAAATGACACACTTTAAAAAACCCATATGGAAATCTAGACTTGATAAAACAGACATAAGTATTTGCAAACCCCTGTTCCTGTTTTGAAGGACATAGAAGGCTTCTGGGATTCATTCGCTGAGTAGCCTAGCCAAGTTATTGGGTTTCAGGGTTGAGTCAGAGATACTGTCTTCAAAACAATGAGGGCATCCATCTCTTGAAACAGCACCTAAAGAAGACTTCTTATTTATACAGGCGCGCGCGCGCGCGCACACACACACACACACACACACACACACACACACACACACACACACGCATGTCAACCTTCATACATCCATGCAGTGGCCTAAACCCGAACACCCACATATACATACCCACACGCTCACACATAAATGCTTCCAATCAAAGCAAAAGCTATTTTTATTATCATTAGTATATTTCTAGCCTTTTATCACTCATTTCTGAATCTGGCTACCTGTAGACTATCAGATCAATGGATTGTAATGAATTCTTAACAAACTTCTAGTTTTCACTAATTCAAGAGCTAAAAATGTCATCAGAATGTATATTAATGTTGCAGTAGAACATTACTCCCCGCCTGGCCTGCCAGCTTGATGGTGGTTTCAATGATTTATGACTTTCTCTTTTTCTGTGATTGTACATGTTCATATAAACTTCTTTTATGCTAGAACATGAATTTGAAATGTCCTAAAATGTTCCTGGAGCATGGTCAACTATATTTGCATCAGAAATAAACAATTCCTTATTCTCCACAAGGAAATACTATGCTTTGCATCAATATTTACATATATAGTGCTATCAAAGGTAAACACATTGAACGCATTGAATTGCTAGTTTTTCTTTTAGTTTGTTTTCTTCTGTAACCAGAGTAAATTTTTTATTTCTTGAAAATTTGGGTATAGCTATAGGCTTCTCCATGAGATAGTATGGATGTATCCTTGTTTGTTCTCAGCTTATACTTCAGGCATAAATTAATAAATGATTAAACTTTTCATTTCTTAAGATTTAATTATCAATTTTCTCTACAAATACACAACTCGTTAATTTAATCACATGATTATATTTTAGCACACATGTAATTTTTTACAAGGTATCTTGCTAGAAAATTAGGTCTTGTCCTATTAATGAATCCACATATCGACTAGATCACTGAAATGAATATAGAATACATTTCAGTAATTTTCCCTGGACTTTGAGGTCATTTAAATTGCATTTTCAGGAGCATGGATGTCTTATACATTTAAAGTGCAAAGTATAAATTGAAATAAACATCACTTCTTAATATGAAACTAAAATCATGATACTTATTTCAAGTTATACAATGGGACTAGAATCCAAAAGTAGAAGAGAAAATATGACATCTATCTTTCTGGGTCTGGGTTACCTCCATTTGTGTATAGTAATTTTCAGAATCCAGGGAAGTAGGAAGGCACAAAGCAGTAGATGGAGAGAAGAAGCTCTAAAGAGAAGGGCAGCAGGACACAGACACTAGGACGAGAGACACACATGGGCGCGCGTGCACACACACACACACATACATGCACATATACATGCACACACATGGGCGCGCGCACACACACACACACATACATGCACATACACATGCACACACATGGGCGCGCGCACACACACACACATACATGCACATATACATGCACACACATGGGCGCGCGCACACACACACACACATACATGCACATACACATGCACACACATGCACGCACACATGTGCACACACATGTACCTATATACATATACATATCTATGTATATGTACAGACAGAGAGAGAGAGATTGAGAATAAGTGGGTTATACAATGATAATGATCTCTCTAAAACTATAGACTAATTTTAAAAAATCCTTTGTGTCAGGCATGGGAAGCTTTTCTTCAAGTTGTTGGTAAGGGCATGGGAGAGATTCCTCTAACCATATAGCCTGCTGTCAACCTTTAAGAACTTGAAATCATCTTTTGGGTAAATGCCAAGGAGTGGTATATCTGAGTCCTGAGGTAGAACTATGCCCAATTTTCTGAGATATAGCCAGATTGATTTCCAAAGTGGTTGTATAAGTTTGTGCTCCCACCAGAAATGGAGGCATGCTTGCCTTACTACACATCAAGTGACAACATGTGCTGTCACTTGAGTTTTTGATTTGAGCCACTCTGATTGGTGTTAGATGGAGCAGGTTGCAATCAGGGTGTAAAGTGAATAAATAAAAAATAATTAAATAGAAATAAGTAGAAAAATAAAAAGAAAGATAATAAAAAATAAAAGGAGAAAGCATTTGGATAATAATTTGCATTACTGTTTCTTCCTTTAAAAAAAGTCAAAATCTAAGAATTTAGAATAAAATTTTATTGAGAACTTAAAAAACAAAAAACAAAAAACAAGACCCTTCGGCTGAAGACATTATACACTACAGATGTGGGAGCTATAGGAATCAAACTGATCCCAAGCTGAATGTCACCCTACTGAAGTCTACCTCTCATAGTGCTTGAAGGTGCTATGCAAATAGCCCAGGTGGAAAAGGCAATTAATGGTCTTTCGCAGCTGTAACATCCAAGAACTACAACAATGACTAACCAAGAAAGCCATTCCTATTGGTACAGTGATGTCACACTTATCATGCAGGTAGAAAACAGCTATCAAATTGAACCTAATGCCCACATAACAGGAAGCAATTCATAACTGGTACTGTAAAGCTAGCCAACTAACCATTGCTGGAGAGGTCATACATATTTTAGGACAATCTATTACTTCCATTTTTCTAAAGCAATATGATTCTCACTGTATTATTCTTATCTTTATACCAAAAATAATTGCACCTCTCACCCATTATCAGAGAAGCTTCCTTTTGCACAGATGTTGAGTATTAAAGAGATCCGCAATTGATCAAACTGCAGAGAGCAATGGATGTAATATCCATCCCTGAATGGTAGATACATCTGTGAGGCAGCTGGTGCACTTAAGGCTTAGGGAAAGTCATAGAACTGTCCATGGAAAGATTTTAAAAGCAGGAGGGCTGGGACATTTGTCTGCTATGGGTATATATTTGAGATGAGACAGAAAAGCTGTGCTCTCAACAAGATGGTCACATAAACAAGACCTGTAAAATGAGAACACAAGGTGACCTGTCAATGCACATGGGAGAAATTTCATAATTCCTCACCTTTAGATGAAGATCTATTGGCAATTAATTGCTGGTCAAACAGTGAGATTACATTTCCTCCAGGAGCAAGCCACGGGTAGTTTATCTAATTCCAAAGCCTCAGCACTAAGCACAGGAGCAATCAAGTAACACTAAATAGATTCAGTGGATTATATAGTATATTGCATATACAACATGTTCACACATATGTAACGATAATAATGAAAGAAAAGTGCATAAACCGGAGAAGACATGTGGTAAAAAGAGTTGACGAATGGGGGAGGTTGACATGACGTAAAAATCTAAAGAAAAATAGTTACTCATGCTCTCTTTCTACATTAAGAGCTATGTAATAACAGACTTCTACGTGTATTAGTAAATATGGATATGTCATCACTGACAAAATTGTTGGTGGATGTTTCAGGTGCTTACTTTTGGCAGCTCTTTGTTCTGTATAATAGACACAGTTTTTCAAGACTTTCTACTTTCTTCCTTTCAATGACATATTTTATTCATTATTTATTTATCTATTTATTTATAATTTATTTATTCAGTTTATATCACAATTGCAATCTCCCTCCTTTCTCTCTCCAATTCCTCCCACATCCCCTTATTTCCTATTCTCTCCCGTTTGGGTTCTAACCCATGCTGGCACATCAAAGTTGCTACAGACTTGCCAAATCATCTCCCACTGAGACCAAACAAGTCAGCCAAGGAAGGGGAAAGGGATCCAAAGGCAGGCAACAGAGTCAGAGATAGCTCTTACTCCCCTTGTTAGGGGACCCACATGATGTCCATGCTGCACATCTGATACATATGTGCAAGGAGCCTATGCATGCTCCTTGCTTGGTTCCTCAATCTCTGTGAGCCCCTATGGGCCCAGGCTAGTTGGTTCTGTAGGTCTTCTTGTGATATCCTTGATTCTACTGGCTCCCTCAAACCCCCACCCCCGACCCTCCGTCTTCAACATGACTTCCTGAGCTCTGCTTAATGTTTGGCTATGGGTCTCTGCATCTATTTCCATCATCTGCTGGGTGAAGCCTCTTGGAGGACTATTATGCTAGGGCCCTGTCTGTAAGCACAGCAGAGTATCTTTAATAGTGTCAGGGTTTGGGTTTCTCCCAGGAGATGGGTTTAAAGGTGGGCCAGTCATTGGATGGCCATTCCCTCAATCTCTGCTGTATCTTTATCACTGTATATTTCATAGGCAGGACAAACTTTGGATAGAAGGTTTTGTGCATGGCTTGGTGTCCCCATCCCTCCAGTGGAAGTCTCACCTGGCTACAGGAGGTGGCCACTTCAGGCTTCATATCCTTTCCTGCTAGGATTCTCAGCTTGGATCACCCTCATAGACTCCTGGGATTTCTCCTTCTCCCAGGTCTCCAGCTCATCCCAGAGATGACCCACCTCATTTCTGTTCTCTTCTCAATCGGACCTTTTCCTGTCCTCACAACTTATACCCCCCATCTTTCCCCACTCTTTCTCCTACCCAATTTTAAAATACAGCATTTAACATTTATAGACATAAAACATTGAGATCATTACCATACTATTAAGGTTTCTAGTTTTGTTCTGTCTTCTCATTGATGGAAATTTTACTTCAATGTATTGCAGTGAAACATATACTCCTCAGTCACCTACTGCTGGTCTTGGATCAAAGGACACATTATTGAACCATGTAACACTTCACTGATATCTAACTGAGTTTCCCTATTAAATTCATTTTTTCATTTGGTTCCAAATATTATTCTTACAAATTATAAGGATTATCAAAACAGTGAAAGGACTAAACATCAATTATAATTGTTTTATTGTCCCTCATTTTGAAACATAACTCTTAATCCAGCAGTTCTTAATCTGTGCATTTTGACCCCTTTTGGGTGTGAAGGACACTTTCACAGGGGCTGCCTAAGACCAGCAGAAAACACAAATAATTACATTATAATTCAAAACAGCAGCAAAATTACAGATACGAAGTAACAACAAAAATGATTTTATGGTTATGGGGTCACCACAACATGAGGAACTGTATTAAAGTGTCACAGCATTAGGAACATTGAGAACTAATATCTTAATCCATAGCTAAGTAAACTTATCTTTCAAGCTTTGAAATCTTGATTCTATTCATACTGAACATATTATCAGTCTTTAAAATACAGTCTAGAGGATGCTAAAGTCAGGATATGTGCAACAGAACTGCCATGCTGTGAAATGAAATTACAACACAGGGTGCATTTATTCTCTTTCATTTTCTAATTTGTTAAAGAAACCTATAATTTAAAAATGTAAGAGGATTAATGGCTAATACTATTATTACTCAGACATAACACAAACTCAATTGAAACTATTTAAACAAGAGCACTAATGAAATACAATGATAATTCTGAACTTTTATATTTGGAGCTTGATTTTATGTCAGGTCATGTTTCCGTTGTTGTTCTCAAGAGTTACAGACAAGAGGAGATCTTTAAAAGTAAATGGTGGCCAAATTATGGAGTATCTATAGGAGTGGGACAAGGCATTGGCTACAGAAAAAAATCTTCAGTCACATTTATTACACTAAATTTCACTATTTTTTTCTGGTGTACTTCAGTTGTTCACTGTGTACAGCCATAGTTATTCATTTAGTAAATGGATACCAAGTGGATACTACCACATTTGGCAAGAACCGTACATTAACTCATCAGTCTTTACAATAAGTAGGTGATGTGAGTTTCCCTACATGTTATATTTGAAAACACTGATGTTTGAAGATGTCAGTTATGCTGGATAGTTTCATTTCTGCATGGCATCAGCTAGACTAAATTTCATTCATTGTCAAGCATTTGGTGTGTTTCCTTGGTTGATGATTGATATAGGAGGGTCCAAGTCACTGTGGTTGTATCACTCTGGACTAATAGTGCTGGGTGTGAATGAACACAGGCTGAGCAAGCCATGAGAAGCAAGCCAATAAACAGCACTCCTCCAATGTCTATACATAAGACTCTGCCTTGATTTCCTGCGCTTACTGCCCTTGATGGTGGCCCATAATATGGAAGTATAAACAAAATAAACCTTTTCTTCTGCTAATTTCTTTTTGGCCATGCTGTTTTATTACAATAGTAGAAACCTCAACTAAGACTTCCAAAGACTACCTAGAAAGGAAACACAGATTTAGAAGGAAAACTCAGCCATATCTGTTTTCTTTGCATTGCACTTATAAGAATTAAGTGAAACCAGTAAAGGTTGTTTTCATTCATTGCTTTAAATAGACAAAGGAGTCCACTTTATTATTCTTAAGATCATAATAATTTTTACCATGCCTGCAAAAGCACAGTGAAGAAGCAGAAGAAAATCAAAGTCAAGAGGATAGGAAATTATAATTATTAACAGATTCAAAATTCCAGTTGGCCAGGTAGCTATATGGTTAGCTACGTGTATCATACAATTCATAAATATGAAAGATGATGGCAAGATATAACTCTGTGATGACATGGGAAGTTGTGTGCTAGGCAATGTGTGCTCGGTGTATCATAATGTTGTAATACTGTAATTAAAAAATATCTACTGCACATAGTAGGAATCAATACCTGCTAGAATTGTTCATCTTTCTTCTTTGATTTTTGACTAAGATCAAATATATAATTGTTTGGTAGAACAAATTTTGGGAGAATTGTGGGCTGATCATAAAAACACTAAAATAAGCTGAAAAAACCAAAAGGCAACGTTGAAGCTCAGGCTGAATGGAGGTTTTAGAAAAGACTGTATTGTATTGGTTTTGTACTGTTTTATACCAGTCTTCAAATTTTGAAAATGGCTCAATATATGCTTGTGTAATTCACAACCTCATCTATTTTCCTCCAGACAGAATTTAAAACACTGAATTGTTCTTTATGCAATAACTACAGACTGACTATACAAATGTTAAGTTGCTTTATTGTGCTAAACAGTACAGGAAGCATGCTGTAACTGTCATAGAAACATCTGGCACTCATGGCATGTGTTAGAGGAACAGCAAAGAGACACAGAAGGAGCTTCATTATGGCAGGAGGGCAGAACACATATTGTTGTCTCATAATCCATATATATTTCTCCAACTTTAGGATGCCCCAAAATAACGTACGTACTACATTTGTTTTAAGACCTGATAGGCTGTGATTATATGGTGGCGGAGGAGGTCCCCTTCTGTCACAGACCTAGGGGAGGGGAATAGGGTGAAAGAAGGAGGGAGGGGGAACAGGAAAATACAAGTGAGGGGGTAACAATTGAGATGTAATATGAATAAATTATTTAAATAAAAACATCGAAAGCTTACAGAATGAGCACATGAGTTGAAATGTGAGTCAATATGTATTAGAATCTCAGACCAGACTTTCACTGAAGTTAATGTTTCGTGGGTGGAAGGAGACGCTGATGTTTGGAAGTGGTAAGTGAGGATGTAGCAAGCAGAGAATCAAACAAGATAATAATCACGGGACTAAGGAAATCAGTGAGGTGAAGCTGTAACTTAACTGAAGACACCTCCTGGGGGTGATCCTCAGCAAGAAATGACAGATGTACCAACATCTAGTAAACACAGGAAAACTTAAAGATGAAGAACAAGATGGACTAAGACAAAAGTCAATTTGGATAGATTCCAACAAAGACGTTGTTACATCTTTTCCAGAAAAGGGGAGAATGCCTTATGTCTACTATTTTTGTCATAAAACACTATAGCCAAAAGCAATTGGGGAATAAAGGGTTGATTTATCACATGCTTTGACATCATAGTCGATAACTGAAGGAAGTCAGGACAGGAACTCAAGCAGGGCTGATGCAGAAGCTGTGGAGGAGTTCTGCTTACTGGCTTCCTCCACATGACTTGCTCAGCTGCTTTCTTATAGAACCTGGGGCCACCAGACCAGGGATAGCACTACTCACATTGGTCTCAGCTTTCCCACATGAATCTCTACTTAAAGAAATGTTGCATAGCTGGTTCTTATGGAGGAATACTCTCTCAATTGAGGATCCCTCTTTTCAGATGACTCTAGCTTGTGCTAGGTTGACAGAAATCTAGCCAGGACAATTGATTACTTGTCAACTTGTCATATAAAAACAACACCGTTAAGCCATAGCTTTCTTTGTTTTTTTTGTTTGTTTGTTTGTTTGTTTTGTTCATCCCCAACATGACACATTAACGTCATTACTACAATATAAATATTTCATAAACTTTAAAAATCCCACAGTCTTTATACATTCAATTACTTTAAAATTCAGTTTCTTTAAAAATCCAAAGTCTCTTTTAAAACCTAAAATTTCTTTTCAAATTCACTCTCTCATCTGTTGAGTGTTATAAAAAATAATGTGCTTCTTACTTCAAGAGGGAAGATCAGGGCACAGACAATCAAATCAAAGCAAAACCACACTCTAAAGTGTAAATAACTTAATGTCCAATGTTTGAGATTCACTCACAACTTTGGGTAACTTCTCCAACTCTTCTGTCTGCAACACCCAGAGCTAGTGTTCTAGGCTCCAGCTGACTCTACTCCACTGCTGCTGTTGTTCTCAGTGGTCATCCCATGGTACTAGCTTTTCCACAACACTGGGGCATTCTGCCATAAGCGGGCTGCAACCTCTCTAGTTCTCTCATGACGCCAATGGTCTGCTGTTTTCCATGACCATTTCATGCCTTCAAAACCAGTAAGCTGGGATGAGTTTTACACTACCAAGTTTGGCTGCCAGCATGAGATATGACCTTGACCACCTCTGTAACACAGGTTCTGTGTGCTCTCAGGAAACACTTCCCACAAGAGTTCACCTCAATGATGCTAACTTCTTCATGTTTTTACAAAAATTTATCATGATTTATTCAGAATACATCCTGATTGCTATCCCCTCACTTGTATCCTCCCATTCCCACGTTCTCTCCCTCTTCTGAGCCTGTTTTCCTTCCCTAGACTTCTTACAGAACCTCCCACCTCAATCATTAATTAAGAAAATTCTCTACAGCTGGGTCTATGGAGGCATTTTTTTTTTTCAATTGACATTCTCTCCTTTCTGATCATTCTAGCTTGTGTAAGTTGACATAAAACTAGTCAGGACAGAGTAGTATGCTGAAGCCTTGTAAGGACAATGAACCAAATGTTTCTAAGTATAAGAAATATTTTACCTAAGAAAGAATATAGTGAGGGAGGAGGTCCCCCTCTGTCACAGACACAGGTGAGGGGAATAGGGTGGAAGCAGGAGGGAGGGAGAAACAGGAGGATACAAGTGATGGGATAACAATTGGAATGTAATATGAAGAAATTAATTAAATAAAATTAACAAAATAAAAATAAATAAATAAAAAGTGTAAAAATAAAAAAAGAAGAAAGAATATTCTTAGTGGAAGCTTTGTAGTCAATAGTCATGGTGATGTTTTAGAATCCTCATCTGTGGAAAGCTGTATAGCTAATGAAATGATATGAGTGAGGACATCTAATCAGCCTAAACATAGACCTTAAAAACTGGAAATCAACAAGTGAACACACACCCACAATTGTCCAATTGGTTGTGTTTCTGTTGAAGGTAGTATAAAAAAAATTCCAAAAGTGCAATTGGTCACTATAGTATTTTTATATAATTAAAGAGCAAATGGAAAGAAAAATATAAAAATCAAATCAATTCATACAAGCAACGCAGTCTACTTAAAGATGGAATGATTGAATTTGACATGAGAGTTAGGATATAGAGAGGCTGGTGGAGGTTGCCATGGCATTCTGTAAGGGGAAAGTACCTGAACAAAGGAGAGACCACTGAGTGTAAGAGTCATGTTTATGACAGGGAAGCAAAGTCCACACAATGGCATTGACCAGGGAGACTCTTTTGTACATGCCACACACTTCGTAAAGGCTTGTCAATTCTGTTCTCAGATACCTCTCTAATTCACAGTCTCTTCTTGGATGGTATTCTAAAAGAGACAGCTTATGACTTTCCCCAGTTTCTTGACTGCTCGGTGTGTTATCATGCTCTGCTTGTCAGTCAATTTTTCTTATAACTTCAAAGACCCTAATAATCTGCCTCCTGCTTAAATGTCTGAACTCATCTATTCTTCAGTCCACCTTTATTCCTTTATACAGGCTAAGAGGCGCTTCTTTAATTTTCTTGACATACAAAGCACCTTTTACCCTGTCAAATGTTTCACTAAGTTTTATTCTTTCTTCAAGACTCCTTCCACTTCTGTATTGATCTTCTCCTTTTTCACTTCCTGCAGAAATATGGTTGTGTCAACAATGAAGTGAGTCAACAAACTCCTCTCTTATTGTTCATTAACTCATTTTCAATCTATATGTTAGTATTTTCAACATTTAATCCCTTGTTTCTATTAGTGTTGGAGCCTTTCACTTTCACTGAGAGATAACAGACCAAGTCATGAACCTAACATTTCTATTATGTAAGCGACAGGAGTCACCAGTGACGGAATGATTTAATGGATACCACTCAGGAACGGGAGAAGGGGGAACACGTACTTGGAACAGTGTTTATGAGTAGCATTATCTGCAAAATAAATAGGTTGAATAGAGAGAAATCACAGGAGGTTGGTACATAGGCAGAATCTGATCTGTGCACTAAAATTTTTTTTTGTACTTTTAAAACATTAATTTTAAAAAGCACTTCACTCCTAGAACCCTACGCAATCAATACTAACAGATTTTCTATAAAGTTCTATATTGAAATATCTGACCAATGTCTGTTTCAGAAGGATAGTTACTATACCATCCTTACAGATGTTTCAGAAGGATAGTTACTATACCATCCTTACAGATGTTTTTCTTGAAGAATGATGTTAATGCACCTCAAACAGCTGTTTGGGTATTGTGACGCTGTTGCACTTGTTATCAGTGTTTTGACATAAGTGCTGCTTTAAAAATTTTCATTTAATAGAAGTGGGTGAAGAAAAAGAACATGATAAAAGATGTATAAGTTCTCAAATAACAATTAGAAACAAATTTAATTACATACTTTCTTAATTATTAATGCTCATTTTTAAAAATTAAAAGCAATGAACAGTATTATTGCACATGTTTATTTGTTTTGTTAATTTTGTTGGTTTTTGTTTTCTCTTTTTGTTTTGTTTTGTTTTGTTTTGAGACAGGTTCTCTCTACATAGCCCCTGGCTATACTGGAGCTATGTACACCGAACTGGCCTAAACTCACAGAGATCTGCCTGCTGCTGCTTCCTCAGAGCTGGGATTAAAGGTTTATACCACCATGTCTGGAATCACATTGATTTTTTTATGTGTATATATGTGAGTCCACTTTTGTATAAGTTTATGTGTCCCATGTGCATGCAAGGATCCCATGAAGCAGAAAGATATTGCCAGGCCCCTAGAATTGCAGTTCCAGACATCTGTGAGCTGCCATGTGTGTGCTGGGAATTGAACTATGGTCCTCTGGAAGAATAGTCAGTGCTCTTGACCACTGAGCCATCTCTCCATCTTATTTTACACCTTTTCTGACATAATTTCATTAAAGCAAGGCCAACTAAAACTGTTAAAAGATAATATTAACTGAAAGTGATACTTAGATTTGATCTTTATAAGGACTTAATCTATTTAATTTTCAAAGCCGTATCTACTTACAAAAATAAATAAATAAAAGTTAACAAAAGAAATCAGTAATTACTACATAAACTAATATTCTGTTTGCTATTAGTCTCCTAGTCTATGTTGCATACCTCTTTATACATCATAATTATCAAATCAAGGATCAGTGACGACTAAGTGGACATTGTGTGGCTCCAGGTATGTTGTGTGTCTAGCACTAATGCAGTAAACGTTTGGCCAATGACTAGCTCTCCTCAATAGCACAGGTCAGTGTAATTTTCCTGTTTTGGAGGCTATGCAATGAGTTTATTTGCAAATCAATATAAATTCTATGGAGGGTGAAATTGAAACTTAGAGGTTAAGTCATGTATTTACAAAAGGATATTAGTATGACTGAATTTGTGGAGCCCAATCTCCAAGCATCTTCCTAAAGAGCCATGCATATTCACAATTTTATATGTTAACCAAAAGTTAAACATATAAGCATATGTTTTTGTGTTCATGTAGTTATTTAGCAAATTTTAATTTATTGGAATGACTTTTCCACTCACTATTTTAAACTTGCTTAAAAATATTTCTTTGATAACAAAGAAATATGTGCTAATACTTGAAATTCAGGTGGTTAAAAAATATAGACTACTATCTACTTTTACTTCTGGCAATTTTAGTTTTATATGAATGATAATGAAATCATGTGCACAGGATGGCTTTACTACATGCTGAGAAGTGTCAAGAGACATTTGAGAAATTGAACAATGAAATAGAGATGCTTCAAATTTCTACAGAATGGGGTTGAGTCTACATACATGTTTTGTACTATAACCTTATACATATATATATGTGTGTGTATGTATGAATATATATGTGTGTGTGTATGTGTGTGTATGTGTGTGTGTGTGTGTATTAGAACTGCATTGTTAAATTGTACCACATTTAGAATTTAAGTAAGGACATGAGGGGTTTTATATGACTCCTTTCTGTGATCCATAAAAAGGCAGTAAACATATCTTAAATTACAAATTAATATTGTGAGAAGGTGAAATAAAAGAAAACAACTGTGTAATTCTCAAAGTTAAATTAGCCAAATACCGAAGTAAGAGAGCTGTGCCTGTGTGTATATTTTTTTCAAGAAATCCATGGCTTAAAGGCATAAGATGAAGCTGAAAAGTGACCCAATTAATTTGACAGAATCATTTAGAAGCTTCAAGGAATTGGTAGCACTATATATTTGGGTGGTTTGCTAGCATTCGGATTAAAAAACAGCAAGGCATCCAAATAGCCTCCTTCAGTCCTTGGTGCTAAGCAACTTTCTTTCCATCCATCCTGTGCAGTTAACAGACTATCAATACAACGAAATAATACTTAGCAAGGAAATTTTATTTAGTGGTAAACCGTAGAATGACAAAATATTCAGCAATAAAAGAGATGGAGTTCTAATGTATATATCAGCATGCAAACACTTGGACAGTAGGTGAACAAAGAAACATTGGCTGTGGAATGGCCAGTGTGAAGTAAGAATTGAGAGCATATTAACCTTGGCAGGAGTTTAAGGTGAAGGAAAGTGGGAAATACGTGGTATGATCATAGGTACAGCATTTATTTTGATGGGAACAGAAGCATTCTAACTCTATGATAATCCTTATACAATGCTGTATTCATAGTGAAAACACATTCAACTGACTAGGTCAGATGGGTGAAAAATGCTATTTAAATTGTGTCTCTTAATCCTGTCTTAACAAAGCATGAGCCCATCGTATTTTTTCTGTGTAGAACACAAAGCTGAGGATTTCTGCTCAAAGACTGATGAGGTAAAGCTTAAGGAAGCACTGCCTTGTTGGCAAGGAGTAAGTTGTATATTCATACATTAAGGTTCAATTTGTTTGGCGTTCTCCTTTAATCATTTATGTTAAGTATATTGACATCAACCTTTTGAAGAATCTCGATGTTCTTCTTGGGGAATCTGATCGTTCTAAAATAAATTCTTGGGCAGAAATGCTAAAATATCTTTCCACACTGGTTAGTTATTTAGCTAACTATGTGGGAGCTTTATGCGCTGTCACAAAATAAGCATAAATTACCACTCATGGTCAAATTTTCTACTTGTCTTTTATTTGTTTAGGCTGCAAAATGAAAAAAAAAAGTCCTATTCAGATTTCTATCTCCTCAACAAAAAATAAGAATCTACATATGAGATTTTTAAATTTAAATTAGTTTTTACTTCATGACACAGACTTTTACTATGATGCTGTGGCTGGTCTTCAACTTATTACATTACTCTTGCTGGTCATTATCTTCTGCCTCAGTTTCAAAGTTATAGGATTACAGGATTATACTACCTGTCTCTAAACCAAAACAAAAGCTGGTGGAGGAGCCATGGTCTCATCATCCTTTTCATGGGTATACTAACTGTGACCTAAGAATCCCCACTAGTCTTAACCAACCCTTAAGGATCTACCATGTCCAATAGCAGTTCCCTGGGGACTAAGCCTTTAATGGTTAAGCATCCAAAGGACATTCAACATCAAGGGAATTTCCACAGAACAGATAAATACATGAAGATAGTAAGAAATGCACAGAGGAAAACAAATTAATAATGACTACAAAGAAGATGTAGGGTAAATTTAAAACACAAAACAAAACAGTCAAACCAGGGTCTAGAGAGATATCTCAATGGTTAGTAGTATGTACGTCTTTTCTAGTGGACCCAAACTCAGTTCAATCACAAACATGAGGTGGCTCACTTTAAGTCCTGCTGCAAGAGAATCCAGTCTCTAGCCTCCACAGGCACCTGCACAAACATACACATGTGTGCACATGCACGCGCACACACAATACACATACTTAAAAATAAATACATCTAAAAACATATCTCTCATTAATATCACTACAGTGTAATTAAATATACTGAATACATGGTACACATAATAGTTTTTAAAATTCTATAAGATCTTTTAGACGCTGAAATCACAACAGAAGAAATGAAAGCTTCTTGAAATGTATTGCATTAAAGTAATAAAAATTCCAGAAATATTTTATGAACTAGTGAATACATGAAGAAATTTCGGATCTGAATGAAGGAAGCAGAGAAAAATCCTTAGTGAAACAGGAATATATTTTATAGCTCAAAGACAAGGAGGATTAAAACTTGTAGAGCCCTGTCTACGTAAGGAAATAAGATTAAAACAAGAGTCAGGTGAGGCAGACTCACACAGAAGTCTTAGTGTGGCAGGCACAGTAGTGGACTTTGCACATGAAAGAAAGGGTGAGAGTTAGGTGTGTGGACAACAGGGCCCATTGCACTGAAGAAGCACCGGCCAGAAGGTCAACTGTCCTAGGCTGATGGGGTAAATATGAAGGGAAAAGTTGAAATGAAACAAAAGAGGCTGTGTTTGAGAAGGCGGTGAAACCGTTATCTCAGCAAGGTGCTGCTAAGAGTGTGATGTAAAGGAAACCTTGTCTGAGCCTTTTGGTAGCCCCCAGAGGCCAGTGGGAGGAAAGAAAGTGGAGGTTTCAGGAGACCTATGTGCTGCAAGGCAGTGGATGTGATGAGCTTGAGCAGACAGTCCCTATGGTAACAGTCAGTGCTCCCCAAGCCACGCACAGGGAAAGCCTCTGTGGACATATTGCCTATCCACAGCGTCATGTGTCAGTGTAGCCATAGAGGACAAACCTAACACGCTTTCCTTTTACCATGTAGCTTTCTTTCTCATGTTCAACTGTGTACTTCTCTATGAAACACTAGCATTTCCACGTAATGATCTGTCGCTTTAAAACACTTAGGAAATCACCTTTGGGACGATGACTCATAAAGGCCGTATTTGGCACGATTTTATATAAAATAATAGCATCAATTTTTGATTTTGCATTGCATTTTTATATCAGACTTTTTAAGTGAGGGTTCCTGTTGCCGAGAAGGATATTTTGTTATTTGGTTGCTAGGATATGAATCTACTTGGAAGACATAATTCTGGGTTAGAGGAAAGTAAGTGAAAAGTTTTCACACACACCCCCGCCCCGATGGGGAGCACCAGAACGGTGCTTCACAGGGGGAGAGCGAGTAACACAGGTGAGATGGAGGACGAGGCACAAGGCACGGGCACCGAGTGGGACTGTGGTCACAAGGGATGGTCCTCCCTGATCCATGTTTGGAAATAAATGTTTGCTCTTTGAGGTTAAAAAAAAGAGGAAGGATGAGGTTGAATGTACTGACATAATTTCTATGATCATTTTTCTTTTTTTTTTTTATTTTTTTTTTTTTTTTTATTTTTTTTTTTTATTTTATTTTTTTTTTTTTTTTTTTTTTTTTATTAATTTATTCTTGTTACATCTCAATGTTTATCCCATCCCTTGTATCCTCCCATTCCTCCCCCCCCCCCCACATTTTCCCATTATTCCCCTCCCCTATGACTGTTCCTGAGGGGGATTACGTCCCCCTATATATTCTCATAGGGTATCAAGTCTCTTCTTGGCTACTTGCTGTCCTTCCTCTGAGTGCCACCAGGTCTCCCCCTCCAGGGGACATGGTCAAATGTGAGGCACCAGAGTATGTGAGAAAGTCGTATTACACTCTCCACTCAACTGTGGAGAATATTCTGACCATTGGCTAGATCTGGGAAGGGGTTTAAAGTTTACCTCCTGTATTGTCCTTGGCTGGTGCCTTAGTTTGAGCGGGACCCCTGGGCCCAAATCTGCCTATCATATTGTTCTACTTGTAGATTTCTAGGACCCTCTGGATCCTTTTATTTTGCTGTTCTCCCATGCGTCTCTCATTTAGAGTCCCAATAGGATGCCTTCCCCTCTGTCCCAGTTTCCTGGTAAGTGAAGGCTTTCGTGGGACATGCCCCTTGGGCTAGTATGCAGATATAAGTGAGTATATACCATTTGATTCTTTCTGCTTCTGGGTTAACTCACTCATTATGATCATTTCTAGCTCAATCCATTTATCCACAAATTTCGGGAATTCCTTGTTTTTAATAGCTGAGTAGTATTCCATAGTGTATATGTACCACAGTTTCTTTATCCACTCTTCTACTGAGGGACACTTAGGCTGTTTCCATGTTCTGGCTATTATGAATAAGGCTGCTATGAACATGGTTGAGCAAATTTTCTTGTTGTGTGCTGGAGTATCTTCTGGGTATATTCCAAGGAGTGGAATAGCTGGGTCTTGAGGAAGCCCTATTCCCATTTTTCTGAGATAGCACCAGATAGATTTCCAAAGTGGCTGTACTAGTTTGCATTCCCACCAGCAATGAAGGAGTGTTCCTCTCTCCCCACATCCTCGCCAGCATGTGGTGTCGCTTGAATTTTTGATCTTAGCCATTCTGATGGGTGTAAGATGGAATCTCAGAGTTGTTTTGATTTGCATTTCCCTGATGACTAAGGAGGTTGAGCATTTCTTTAAGTGTTTCTCAGCCATTTGATACTCCTCTGTTGAGAATTCTCTGTTTAGTTCCAAGCCCCATTTCTCAATTGGGTTATTCGGTTTGGTGGTGTTTAATTTCTTGAGTTCTTTATATATTTTGGATATTAGACCTTTGTCAGATGTAGGGTTGGTGAAGATTTTTTCCCAGTCTGTAGGCTGTCGCTTTGTTCTCTTGACAGTGTCTCCTGCCTTACAGAAGCTTCTCAGCCTCATGAGGTCCCATTTATTAATGGTTGACATTAAGGCCTGGGCCGTTGGTGTTCTGTTCAGGAAGTTGTCTCCTGTGCCAATATGTTCCAGGCTCTTTCCCACTTTTTCTTCTAAGTGGCTTAGTGTCTCTGGTTTTATGTTGAGGTCTTTAATCCACTTGGATTTGAGTTTTGTGCAAGGTGACAAATATGGGTCCAGTTTCATTTTTTTACACATAGACCTCCAGTTAGACCAGCACCATTTGTTGAAGATGCTATCCTTTTTCCATTGAATGGATTTGGCTCCTTTGTCAAAAATCAAGTGACCATATGTGTGTGGATTCATATCTGGGTCTTCGATTCGATTCCACTGATCAACCAGCCTGTTGCTGTGCCAGTACCATGCTGTTTTAAGTACTATTGCTTTATAGTACAGTTTGAGATCAGGTATGGAGATTCCTCCGGAGCATCTTTTATTGTACAAGATTGTTTTAGCTATTCTGGGTTTTTTGTTTTTCCATATGAAGTTCAGAATTGAACTTTCAATGTCTTTAAAAAATTGTGTAGTTATTTTGATAGGGATTGCATTGAATCTGTAGATTGCTTTTGGTAGGATGGCCATTTTTACTATGTTAATTCTCCCGATCCATGAGCAAGGAAGATCACGCCATCTTCTCAGGTCATCTTCAATCTCTTTCTTCAGAGTTTTGAAATTTTTTTCATACAAATCCTTCACTTGCTTAGTTAGGGTAACTCCTAGATATTTTATATTGCTTGTGGCTAATGTGAAGGGTGTGGTTTTCCTAATTTCTTCCTCTGTAAGCTTGTCATTTGTGTATAGGAAGGCTACAGACTTTTTTGAGTTAATTTTGTATCCAGCCAATTTGCTGAAGGTGTTTATCAGCTTTAGGAGCTCTCTGGTGGAGTTTTGAGGGTCACTTATGTACACTATCATATCATCTGCAAAGAGGGATAATTTGACTTCCTCCTTTCCCATTTGGATACCCTTGATCTCCTTTTGTTGTCTTATTGCTCTGGCTAGAACTTCGAGTACTATATTGAAGAGATATGGAGAGAGTGGGCAGCCTTGCCTTGTTCCCGATTTTAGAGGAATTTCCTTGAGTATCTCACCATTTACTTTGATTTTGGCTATTGGCTTGCTGTATATAGCCTTTATTATGTTGAGGAAAGTGCCTTGTATCCCCGATCTCTCTAAAACTTTAAACATGAATGGGTGTTGAATTTTATCAAATGCTTTCTCTGCATCCAAGGAGATGATCATGTGGTTTTTTATTTTCAGTTTGTTTATATGATGGATTACATTGATGGATTTCCGTATATTAAACCATCCCTGCATGCCTGGAATGAAGCCTACTTGGTCATGATGAATGATATCTTTGATGTGCTCCTGTATTCGTTTTGCAAGTATTTTATTTAGTATTTTTGCATCTATGTTCATAAGAGAAATTGGTCTGAAATTCTCTTTCTTTGTTGAGTCTTTGTGAGGTTTAGGTATCAATGAGACTATGGCCTCATAGAATGAAGTTGGTAATTTTCCATCCATTTCTATCTTTTGGAGTAGCTTGAAGAGTATCGGTATTAGCTCGCCCTTAAAGGTCTGGTAGAATTCTGCACTGAAACCATCTGGCCCTGGGCTTTTTTTGGTTGGAAGACCATCGATGATTGCTTCTATTTCTGTAGGGGAAATGGGACTATTTAACTTGTTTATCTGTTCTTCACTCAACTTTGGCAAGTGAACTTGATCAAGAAAATCGTCCATTTCCCTTAGATTTTCAAATTTTGTGGCGTATATGCCTTCAAAGTAGGATCTTATGATTCTTTGAATTTCTTCAGTGTCTGTTGTTATGTCTCCCTTTTCATTTCTGATTTTGTTCATTTCAATACTGTCTCTCTGCCTTTTAGTTAGTTTGGCTAATGGTCTGTCTATCTTGTTGATTTTCTCAAAGAACCAGCTTTTGGTTTTGTTGATTCTTTGGACTGTTTTCTTAGTTTCTAATTTGTTAATTTCAGCCCTGAGTTTGATAATTTCCAGGCGTCTACTCCTCTTGGGTGTTTCTGCTTCTTTTTTTTCTAGGGCTTCCAGTTGTGTTGTTAAGATGCTTATGTGCGATGTTTCCAATTTCTTTTTAAAGGCACTTAGTGCTATGAATTTTCCTCTTAGCACTGCTTTCAATGTATCCCACAAATTTGGGTATGTTGTTTCATCATTTTCATTGAATTTCAGAAACTCCTTGATTTCTTTCTTTATTTCTTCCCTGACCCAGGTGTCATTTAGCAGAGAGTTGTTTAGTTTCCACAAACGTGTAGGCTTTTTGTTATTTCTGTTGTTGTTGAATTGCAGCCTAAGAGCATGGTGATCTGATAGGATACAAGGTATTATTTCAATCCTCTTGTATCTGTTGAGGCTTGCTTTGTGACCTACGATGTGATCAATTTTGGAGAAGGTTCCATGGGGTGCAGAGAAGAAGGTGTATTCTTTCTTGTTTGGGTGAAAGGTTCTATAGATATCTGTTAGATCCATTTGACCCATGGCATTGGTTAATGATGTTATTTCTCGGCTTAGTTTCTGTTTCAATGACTTATCCTTCAGTGAGAGTGGGGTGTTGAAGTCTCCCACTATTATTGTGTGGGGATCGATGTGTGGTTTAAGCTTTTTTTAGGAGATCTTTTACATATGTGGGTGCCCTTGTATTGGGAGCATAGATGTTCAGAATTGTGATGTCATCTTGGTTGACTTTACCTTTGATGAGTATGAAGTGTCCTTCCTCATCCCTTTTGATTAATTTTGGTTGAAAGTCTATTTTGTTCGATACTAAAATGGCTACACCTGCTTGCTTCTTGTGACCATTTGCTTGGAATATTTTTTTCCAACCTTTTACCCTGAGGTAATGCCTTTCATTATGGGTGAGATGTGTTTCTTGGATGCAGAAGAATGTTGGGTCTTGTTTATGTACCCATTCGGTTAGTCTGTGTCTTTTTATTGGAGAATTGAGGCCATTGATGTTGAGAGATATTAATGACCAGTGACTGTTAAGAGTCTTAATTTTGATGTTGTTTCCAGTCGAGCGTTTGTGTAGTTGTGTTTTTGCCATGGGATAGTTATCTATTTCCTGGGTAGTTTTGGTTGTAGCTTGACCCTTTGGGATGGAGTTTTCCTTCTAGTACCTTCTGTAAAGCTGGGTTTGTGGATAGGTACTGTTTGAATTTGTTTTGTCATGGAATATTTTGTTTTCTCCATCAATGGTTATTGATAATTTTGCTGGGTAAAGTAGTCTGGCCTGGCATCTGTGTTCTCTTAGGGTTTGCAGGATCTCTGTCCAGGCCCTTCTGGCTTTTATGGTCTCTGCTGAGAAGTCAGGTGTAATTCTGATAGGTTTACCATTAAATGTTATTTGGCCCTTTTCCCTTGCAGCTTTTAATATTTTTTCTTTGTTCTGCATGTTTTGTGTTTTGATTATTATGTGTCGGGCAGTTTTTCTTTTCTGGTCAATTCTATTTGGTGTTCTGTAGGCCTCTTGTATGTTTATAGGCATCTCTTTCTTTAGATTGGGGAAATTTTCTTCTATGATTTTGTTGAGAATAGTTTCTGGGCCCTGGAGTCTGATGTCTTCTCTTTCTTCAATGCCTATTATCCGCAAATTTCTTCTTTTCATGGTGTCCTTAATTTCTTGGATGTTTTGTGTCAGGAGTTTTCCAGATTTGGCATTTTCTTTAATGGTTGATTCAATATCTGTGATTGTATCTTCTAGCCCTGAGATTCGTTCTTCCATCTCTTGGATTCTGTTAGAAAAGCTCACCTCTGTGTTGCTTGCCTTCTTCTCTGAGGTCTCACGTTCTCGTTTTTCTTCTGTCTGTGTGTTTATCATTGAATCCATTTTCATTTTCAGATCTTGAACTGATTTTTTGATTTCTTTCATCTGATTTTTTGTATATTCCTGAGTTTTCTTCCATTGCCTCTTTATAGGTCTTCAGAGCTTGAACCGTTTTAGTTATCTCTTCATCTGGTTGTTTGCATTTTCCTGCAATTTTTCCAGTTCCACTCTATGTGCTTCTTTTATGTCTCTCACCTGTTTGTCTGCGTCTTCCTGCATTTGATTACGAATTTTATTTGTTTCCTCCATTATCATCCTCATTACTAAGGATTTCTATGATCATTTTTCAAAGCTTCAGTTTTCCTTGATTAAGCAAAAATATGTTCCAATTTTCACTCTTTGCTAATGGACCAAGTTCTCTTTTCATTTAAACCTTATTTTTCCTTGGAACAAACTGTACATTTAATTTAATAAAGTATGGCAATTGTAATAAAGAAGAAGGAAATGAAAATCACAATAGTACTTAGGCAAACCATTATTATGCTCATAAAGTAGAAGAGAAAATCAAATTTTATCTGAATCTGAAATAATCATCACCATGAGTTCTGCACATACAAAATATAGAACTTAAACTCATTAGATTCTAATGATTTAAGGAAGGAGAATATAGATGAACAAGATGAAAAGTTCCTGAGACTGATTTTCCAGCACAACAAAATAAAACAGAATCCAAAACACAAGAAACCAGCGGGGTATGGTGGCGCATGCCTTTAATCCTAGCACCAAGGAGGCCAGGGCAGGTCGATCTCTATGAGTTCAAACCAGCCTGAGTGAGTTCTAGGACAACCAGGGCTCTTAAACAGAGAAGCCTTGTCTACAAAGAAAGAAAGAAAGGAAGGAAGGAAGGAGGGAAAGAAAGAAAGGAAGCACACTAAGCCAAACAAACAAAACTGAAATGATTTACAGATAAAATATAGACACTATTACACTTTTTTAATCTTGGAAACTTGTATGTGACAGTTCTTTATTTTGAACGTGCATTTTACAACATTTAAAGGAATAATAAACTTTGAAATACATAGAGAATAGTATAAAATCAAATTCTTTTATTCAAGCTGATGATAATTATTGAATATATTTTCCTATTTATTTGAATTATGTATTTTAAACATATATAAAAGTATTCACATCTATATGACAGTTTAGTATATTTAGTTTTATAGCATCAGGGTGTGTTTTAGGGTTACATTTTAGAGGTATTTTCTAAAATTATTCAGAATTTTTCTAAAATATGTATATGGCATAATATTATAGTATGCATTCATCCATGAATTCTCCCTATTACAAGGGCTATGTGAAATATGAATCCTATAGCCACAGAATTATGCAAAATTCTGCCATTAACTTTATGATTCACAGATAACACCATAGGCTATGTATATTGTGTGTGCATATTTGCATCCACAGGCTGAAGTACCTTACTCACGTATGTTCAGTCCAGTTCCTACATCTCCTGGGTACACCATGGAGCCCTCACTTAAGTTTCTGAGATTGGATGCTTTCTTATCAGATTCACAGGCACACTTATGTGCCCTACTGCTGGTCGTTCTGTTAAGAGGAGTTTCAAATGTATAGCAGCTAATTTTCATCTTTTATTTTTATAATAATATAATTACATAATTTCTTCCTTCCTTCCTTTTCCTACCCCCAACCATCCTGTATACTCCTCCTTCTCCTGTTTGGCCCAGTATTCACCTGTGCATTACAGCAGAAAGCTAGCTTTGGAAAATGAGAACATTTGTACCATATGAAATTTTTTCCCAAGAATTCTTTCCTTAAGCTTGGAAGAAGGAGCCTCAGCAGAAGTCAGAGACTATGCTCTGTGGATAGCCCTGAATCTTACTTTTTACAGAAATTTCCATACTCATTCTACCATTGGCAATTAATATAATGTCTTCCAACTAAATTTGGCTGCAAAATCTATACCTACTGTCAAATTTGCAGAAAGTATT
This sequence comes from Acomys russatus, assembly GCF_903995435.1. Classification (NCBI taxonomy): domain Eukaryota; kingdom Metazoa; phylum Chordata; class Mammalia; order Rodentia; family Muridae; genus Acomys; species Acomys russatus. Next base: position 41,851,575 of record NC_067167.1, read on the forward strand.
GTATGAAAAGTAATTCAAGAAGAACACTGGCTGGCACATGACAGGGAAACAGTAAATGATGATGATTATGATTAGTGTTCATTATCATGTTGGGAGTAGGCCTACTTTCTGAAACTTGACATCAGATCCCTAACAAACAGAAGCCTATAGGAAAATACAATAGAATGACAAATGGTTCCCATGAGGACTGTTATGAAATCATGACATCATTTTATAACAGATCTCTCTTCTATATCTTATTCAGCAACAATCAAAGACACAGACAATTTTAATTATATGGGCCTCAGGGAAGTAATAAATGATCATTAGCAAACATTGCCAACGATTGTCATGGGCTTCCTCCAGATTGTTGGAAGTGAACTTTATTCAGTTCTTTCATTGGGGTCTGAGGATGTGAAAAACAGCCAACAGGAGGGGCACATGGGAATCTGTGGAGCCTCCAGGTAGGCTAAAAACATGCTCTGGAGTGGCTCAGATAGACATGATACCTACCTCGTGCTTATGTTAGAATGCAAGGTTATTATTATTAAATGTCCATAGGTTATTTATCAGCTCACAGTTACTGTGTATATTCCTATATTAATTAAGCTTTCACATTAAAGGAATAAATGTGTAATCTAATCGTTTTTTCTCCTTTCTCCATTTTCCTAAAACATTGATGAATTTTTGCAGTGTGATTTTATGGCTGAAGCTGCTTTCTATCAACAAATGCAATTCAAATATAAATAAGGAGAAATTACTTAAGTAAAAGTGTATGAATATTTAATTTTTCTAATACAATAAAATTGGGCACACATAAATATTTTAGAAAGAAATCATAAAATTTTTCAGCTTTAGTTAATTAAAGAACCATTAGTTTCTAGTTCAGTTAAATGGCATTAACACAGAAATGTGTCAGTGCTCAGCCGATAGGAGACTAGAGAAATAACCTTTCTTCCCTCACGCTGTTATGGCTTGTGCGTGATGAACCTAATGCACATCGCTCATCCCGAGGATGCTGCCAGCTCAAATAGCAGAGAAAAGGACAGCAGCTTCCCGTGTCTTCAAAGGATCTGCAGTCTAAAGCTATCTTGGGTTATTAGTGAAAGATTTCAAATGTACATTAAAAGGTAATGCTTTGCTATGGAGGGGAATGGATAAATAGCCAGAAACACAGACAGACACAGAGGAGAGAGAGAGAGAGAGAGAGAGAGAGAGAGAGAGAGAGAGAGAGAGAGAGAGAGAGAGATTCAGTACATGTATTACAAAAGAAAGATTAGTTTGATTCCACGTCAAGGGCATATTTCGTATTTAACTGTCGAGGTGGTCTAATAACATTCCTATAGAGTTTCTGTCATACGGAGTTCTTCACGTTGCACACATTTAGGTATACCTCAATAAAACTGTAGATCTTATTCCATGTATAAAATTCTGTAAAGTTTGAAAGTATTGTGAAACACCTGTTTTATTACAAAGAAGTCACACTTAACTCGATGGTACTATTTCATTTATTTAAGGTTCCTTAGAAACCTAATAATAATAAAATCCAATATCAAAGTAATTAGCATGAAACATTTTCTTAAATTTCCTTAATAAATATCTAATATATTTGTGGTTAATTAATTTAAAGGTATTGCTTTATGCCAATAAGTTTTCCAAATAATAAAAATTAATATTGTGACCAGCTTAAAATGACATAGCCACTAGTTATTTAGGACATACCACTTTAAAGTTATTCATGCAAAATCAATATATCAATGACAGTAACAAATTTAACTACATGGATTTTTAAATCAAATTCGCTAGTTTTGGCAAAATACTTTTGGCTTGCCAGCTATTTAATCTTGCTTCTTCTCTGCCTTTTATTATATATAATATAGATAAGATATGCTACCCAATTCTTCATGTTTTGTGAGGACAAAATGAGGCAAATGAACTGCAATATGTGATAATAACTACGGTTTTTAACCTACTTGAAATATTCTTGATGTTATGATTACTGCTATATTGTTATGAGTTTGCACATGGACACTAAATGTCAGAATTATCTCTATGGGATCACTTAATTTTCTGTAATTTCTGGTGAGTAATAATAGCAAAGTTGGGTTTTTAAAACTTGACATTCACTTTTGTTACACTCAATTTACTGAAATGACGGTATTGGGGTGTGGCTCTGTGTCTCCCAGGAGGCCCATTAACACTAAGACAGAAGTAGGTTCCTTTCACCAGACAGTTGGAGCACTATCAGTTTCAGGATGGAACTCATAGAGTCCCAGGTTCGGTTTCACTCAGGAAAAGCTGAAAAGTAGAGACTGAGGTCCGTACACCTTCCGATCTCACCAGGGATGTGGAAAAGAATTTTTCCACTATGTTACAGTTACCTCTTTTTAATGAGACTGCCCATACCGGATGGCAGCAGGAACTTGGAGCTCTGAAGCTGGGCTTGGTACTACAGTGTTACATGTAGACTTTTGTTAAACTGCCATATTAATAGCAGAGGGTGTGGGAGAATGCCTGCGCCTGATCTGGTGAGAGGTCTGAGCTGATCAAAGGAATCAGGAGCTGCCTCTCAGCTGCTGGTCAAGCTCCGCCCGTGACCAAGGTGGTTCTGCTATGGTGGTCAAGCCTGGAGGTCTACCAGATAGTCCTTCAGGGAAGAGGAAGCCTTCTTTCACCAGAATAAACAAGGAGCCTCTGATCATCTTTGGTGAAACAGATGGTGATCTCTGTTTATTTCTTGTGAAACAGAGACTTACACACTTTAGGCAGTGAGAGCAATTTTGAGGATGAGTGGGTGTCATTGGCTGAGACTAGGATGCTGGCAATGCTGTATTTACATGGGGAAAGATAACAGGAGACAAGCTTATGTGGCTGACCCTGCCTGTAGCCTTAAGTGACCACACCTAATCTTGGGGCTGTATCATATGCTCCTGACACAGGCACAGAAAACAGCAGGAGCGCTTTGTCCCACACTTTCCACTCGCAGAATGAGATCTTAATTCTCAAATGTGAGATTTCCGGGGTTTGAACACACTACATCTCATCTCGGCAGTTCTGTGCCAGTTCTCCTGGAAACATGGTCCATGAGCCCCACGTTGGGGACACAATTTTATTCATAACTGAACATGAAGTCAGTCTTACAGAAATCCAAGGGTACTATCAACATGTGAATTTATCAACGATGGGCTGGACCTGGGTAATTTATGGTTTGAGCACTCAAAAGATATTGTGGGTTTGACTCTTGTTATTTTGTTCTATTTGTTTGTTTCCACATTTTGTTTTATTTTTGTTTTTTGTTTTTTTTTGTTGTTGTTTTTTACTTTCAATATCACTTACCTTTAATTCTGTTGAGTACCATTATTTATGTCTCACTTGCACAATTTTATTTTTCTTTTTAGAACCTTATAAGGAAGTGGACAAAGTAACAAGAATTGTTTTGGAGATGTAGGCTATAACTACAAAGAGAAAAATAACAATAAGATAAAAAAACAAATGAAAATTGCTTTTTTTAAAAGATGAGATAGACATTTAAAATATATCCTTCCTTTCAAGCTCATTCTTTTTTGTGTCTTTTACGTCCAGAAATATTTCTATCACCCATTTTCCCACTAATGACATAAAAGTTTATGCAAAGAAAATAATAGGTCTGTATTATATATTTTAAGAAAAGGTGAAAATATTTTCTAACTGCATGATTTTTCCTGGAAAGTTTGAGAAACAGGAACCTTACATTTTTTAGCTATTTTTTTTTAAGCTCATCACATACAAATACCCAGGCTTGTCTGAACTAGATTTCTCCACATTGAGACAATAATATTTATATTTTATGCATCTTTTCACACTGTTTTCATGCTTCAGTATAGTGTCTCTAGTTATAAAGGATGATTATTGCTTTTGTATACTTGCAGTCATAAATAACAGGAAAAGTTAATTTTCTATTCTCTCATACATGTTAAATAAGAAATTTCAAATTTGAAATCAAAATGTTTATTTAAAACTGTTAAACCATTTTATGTTAATGTTAGAAAATACCCACATGAATCCTTTGCCCTTATAAAAAAGAATAATATGTGTTTTATAAAATAAAAGGCATAGTTGTTACAAATCTTTAGTAAGCGTTTTTGAAAATTTCTACTACATAAGAGAATCTATCTATACACGTGTCTCTCATTGTCATTCAGAAGCTAAAAGCTCTGATTAAGTATGTATTTCAGAACGTGTTTGCAATGGCTAGTTTCTAACAACTTGACACAAACAAATGTTACGTGGGGAGCAAAAAGCCCACGTCAGCTGAAGAATTCCTTCCGTTAGACTGGCCCTTGAGCATGCACTTAGGGCTTTGGTTAACTGTTTATTGATGTAGGAACGCCTCATCCATAGCGGGCAGTGCCCTTCCTAGGTAGAAGAGCCTGCCTCATCCACAGCGGGCAGTGCCCTTCCTAAGTAGAAGAGCCTGGGACACACACAAAAATCGCTGACTAAGCCAAAGGAAGGCATCCAGGAAGGTGAGCTCCTCACTGTTAATGTGAGTATCTGACTCCAGGCTCCTCCTTGGTGCTCTGTCCTGGCTTCCCTCAATCGATGGATTGAAAACTTTAAGCCAAGTGAACCAATGGTCTTCATATTCTTTTTGGCCATAGCACTTGTCACAGCAAAGGGAAAGCAACTAGGGTAGAAATTGGTGCCAGAAGTAAGGTGTTACATTGATTGATGTGACAATATTGGCATGTTTTATAGGAGAACAGTGAAGGGGTTGGGAGCTTCCAGATGGAAAAGGCATTGAGTGCTCAGAGTTATGTTAACCGTTGTGTGAGCTTTGAAGATAATGTTTAGATTACTATAGACAAAGGAGACCTGCATTGTGAGGTATCCATGAAGTGTTTAAGAGAAATGTTTATGACTCAATTCAGTTCATTAAAATGATAGTTTGAATTAACAATCTAGCTGGATATGGAGATGCATGCATTTAATCAAAGCACATAGGATGCAGTGGCAAGTGGACTTTGGTGAATTCAAGGCCAGCCTGGTCTGCATAGGGAGTTACAGGACAGCCAGAGAGACATAGTGAAACCATGTGTCAAAGGATAACATTAATCCATGGTTTCTGATAGTCTTGGTTTGCAGTATCCGTCGGGATCAATAAGAGACCAGCATTACTAAAGTGGAAACTTTGCTTTGCTGAGAAAATCAATACTGGTTATCTAGAGCAAGAAAATCAACCATGGTTAATAAGAGTAGCCAATTCTTTGAGGTGACATCTTGGAAGTATTTTTTTCCAGGATACATCTCAAGATAGAAGCTTTGTAGCATGTTAAGTCTATCATGTGGTAATAGTTTTAACAGCATGAAGGGGTTATGAAGGGAAGTTGGGATTTGTCACATCAAGCGGCCATGAAGAGCCATGGGTAAAAGTGCAGTCTAGTTACCGTGGAGACTCCATAACCATGGAGGCACTAGGACTGTTGTACACGCCAACAAGAGCAGAGGGGCAGTTGAGTTAATCATAGGAGACAAGGTTGTTTGCTGAAGATCGCTGTCCTCTCTGTGCACCAGGCATGCACATGGGTGTAGACATGTATACAGGCAAGATACACACAAGATGAAAGAATTTTAAATTAACAAAAGGAACAACAATAACAGAACACAAACCCAACTTTTCCCGTTTCTGCTGTTGCAAACCTATTTTACTTGCTAATTGCGAAGTAACAGTTCATTCCTCACAGATTTTGGAAGCTGGGAACTCAGTTCAAGGTGAAAAGTTTAACAAAATTTTCAGATGATGACGACTCATTCTCTGCTGCTTCATGATTTCAGCCCCTTCAGTGAATTCAGAGGCAAAAGAGCAGCGTGTGAGGAAATATCGATGCTTAGGAAATGTTACTAATCCCATTCCTTAGTTTGAGCCTTCAATATCTAATCAACTCCTAAATGCACCACTTCTCAGAACTATCGTGTCAGCAAGATTTGAACACCTAGAGCTTTGAAGGCATTGTGCAACCATGACAACAACTTTTTGCTTGTTGTAGGAACAATGAATGCTTCAAAGTTTGGAGATTTTCAGATTTTAGAATATTTGCCTGTACTTTACCTGCTGAAGTAAACAAAGAAGTATGAAATTTCCCACATTCCAAATCATTTGATCATCAACGTGTTACTAAAAATGTTTGAGGGTAATCATAGAGGAAGGAGAGAGAAGGGTAAATAACAGTTAGGATCTCTGAAAAAACCATAAGCATTCACGCTATTAACTATCTACCTAAAACCAACCTAAAATACAGGTAAGTATGTTTATGAACATGCATATATAATTTAAATGTAATATTCTTATCTGGGATGAAAATGATCCCTCTAAGACCCCAAACTGTTTAACAAAAATCTCTAATACCAGGGATGAGAAATGTCTCTTTTAAGTTGCTGGTCAGGGATATTGCCAAAATGCTTCACGCTGTCATCTTCTTTGATTGATCCACAGAGACGTAAGATAAGTCCCTGATGCTGAAGATACCATACATTTCAGACAGGGAACTCAGATGTTCCTGAGCTGGAATTGACCTAAATGCCTCTCTAAACACTAGATTCAGCTGATGGGCAGGACACTCTCCACAGTGGAGTGGAGAGTGGGGACTGACTTTCACATGAACTCTGGTGCCCCATATTTGACCACGTCCCCTGGATGGGGAGGCCTGGTGGCACTCAGAGGAAAAACAGCAGGCTACCCTATGAGCATTTACAGGGGGAGGAGGTCGCCCTCAGTCACAGTCATAGGGGAGGGGAATAGGGTGAAAGTGGGATGGAGGGAGGAATGGGAGGATACAAGGGAGGGGATAACAATTTAGAAGTAATATGAATAAATTAATAAAATATTTTATAAAGTAAGAATAAAGAGAGAGAGAAAAAAAGAGGACCAAACTAAAACAAACAAACAAACAAAAAACCCACTAGCTTTCATGATATCACCATACTGGCTTTCAGATGCTGGGTGCCCTATATAGCTGTGATGCCTATGGACTGCATCAAAAACCAGCACGGCACAATAACCCCAAGGCTCTGGTGGTAGTGGCATGAACATCTGGGTGTTAGCCAACAGATAATTGCATATAAAGCCTTCTCAATAACAGTGAACTTAAGCTTGTTATTGGAAACATATTTAGTGCTGATGCCATCACCGATCTTGAAGTCACTTCTTGTAGAAGTCACTATGACTATCAGCATAATCTTAACCACATTCTACATATTTAATCTTTGTAATCTGACATAAGTGCTAGTCCTCACCCTCATCAGGAAAATTTACAAATGGGTAGCATTCTAGAAAACTACAACCAATCAAACTTAAGAATTATGGAGCCCAGTCCCACTAGATACATCAACAAACAATTCCCATACCTAACCATCGGAAACATTGCAGAGAAGGCTGGGACTGTAAGAGCCAAAGGATTGATGCAGCAACCTGATTCATGGGGCCTGAATCAGTGTTATGCCCTCCGCATGCTATGGTTGTTTAGGTTGAGTTTTTGTTGGACTCTTAACAGTGGTAGTGGGGGTGTTTCTTTGGCCTGCCCCTAGGACCCTTTTCCCACTAATGGTTTCCCTCATCAGCCTTTCTATGAGGTTTTGTGCTAAGATTATTGCATATTGTTATGCAGTGTCCTGTCTGGTTGCTAACCTTGGGAAGCTTGCTCTTTTTCAAAGGGGAATTTAGTAGTAGCGGATCAGGGGGGGAGGGAGTGTATGGAGGAGAACTGGGGGGGGGAGAAGGAGGGAGTCTGCAGTCAGGATGTATTTTACAGGAGACGAATAAAGAAAAAAAAAAGAGGCAGAGGATCAGCGCGTTTGGTCTGAGCCTGTGTTCTGGGTTGTAAGTCGCTTCATCCATATAATCTCACCAACATGACTGCCAAAGTGAGCTGAACAAGGAAAATGTAGATATGTCTGTGTTTGTACTACACATCTTATATTTTGGCCCTTGAGTGTACACTGATAAAGTCAAAGAAGAATTATCAGACCAGAATGTTGTAGAAATATTTTCTTTAAGGCTGGCTTGCTGGTAATAGCAGTAATAGTATTGAAGTAAAATTTTAGAGCAAAACTCTATTAGGACTTGATTACATTTTTTTTTTTTTACCAGCACTAGAATTCTGAATACTTTACTTGATACCTATGAGTCCTCATTTCTTCCTTTCTTGGTTTGTTGTCAGAATTGAGTAGACTTCACAATGATTTTGTATCTGTGAGTGTTATAGACATGGAAGATCTAAGCACCACATTCTACAGAGTTCAGTAGTAGCAGCTCACAGGTAGAACAGAGAACTGTCTTTGAGCATTGACAGAGTACACAGGCTGCATTTAGGAGCCAGAATGTTCTACATCTATGGGACTGTAGATAGGACAAAGATCAATTACAGGAGATTTAAGTTTTCACTTGAGAACGTAGTGAGATAATCTCCTTTTAAGTTCAATATGCATTTTTTGTTGTTGTATTCATATTCAGAACTACAGAGGGTTATGGATGCAGTAATCAAGTGTTTGCCCAGCATGTACAAGGTCCTGAGTCTGGTGCCCAGAACCATAAGAAGCTGCCGGGAAGCCATACAAGATGTTTCTGAGGTATGAATAGCATATGTCATGCCTCAGGCAGCAATGCATATAATGGACTGACATAAATATACACTGTGTTGAACCAAATGAAGAAAACAAAGTCATGGATATGTATTGTCGCTTTTTTATTTTCATAGTAATGAGACAGCCATTTATAAGTTTAGCTAGGGTGAAATTTCCTATGACTTTAAAACTAAATTAAGTTTATTTTCTTTAACTTATAAATTTCTGAGATGGAAGGACTGTATAATTATCATGAGGTAAGTGAGATCTCTGTACTACTTTCTTCTCCGGGAGGGTCAGAGAAAGGGAAAACAACAACAACAACAAAACCAAAAATTTTCTACCAGTACCCCCAAGCCCATCTGAAAAGCTACTTACTAAAAAGTGAAGCTGGATTAAATAGGCCCATGGCTATTGAAAATGTAGGTTCTGAGGCTCACCTTCAGCAATTCTAGGATATTATATATCTTAAGAGACGCACGACATGATGAAGGAGGTCCAGGTACCACAAAGAAAATATCACAGACTGGGAATTCAATGTCCTGACTCTTTGTAGAGGACAAAGAGCCTGGAAAAAAATACATTACAAAACAGCATAGGATAGAGTCATTGGCAAATAGTCAGGAGATGTTGCTATGACATCTATTCTCAAATCTCAGTTTTTATCCAAGAATAGGCAGGGAGGGACATAAATGATTTTATCAGTTCTCATCTCTCTATGCCTCAGAAAACAGAATTAAAAATCTTTCTTAGGGTACAGAGACATAAGAAGCAAACTTAATCTTAATATAAATGTAATTAAGAGAGTGTATCCAGCTAGCACATTCTCATTGTGGGTAAAACTATCATCACCATATCAATCTCTAAACATAACCTTGGAGTTACACACCTGTCATCCCAATATTTAAGAGGCTGAGGGCAGAGTGCCATGAGTTCAAAGCTATTTTCTATCATGGGATACATAATAAAACCCTGACTAAAATACCAAAACCTCCAAACAAATATAAATAACAAGTAATAATCCCCAAAATATGTTGACTTCACTAAAAATTATGTAATCTTCTCAAATTAAAATCAGATACAAGCCTGGCATGGTTGTGCATGCCCTTAAGCCAAGTACTCAAGGAGGCAGAGGGAGGTGGATCTTTATGTGTTTGAGGCCAGCCTGATCTACAAAGCAAATCCAGGACAGCCAAACCTACACAGAGAAACCCTGTTTTGAAAAACCAAAAACCAAACTAAACCAAAACAGAATAACCGATGCATCTAAACTTTTATTCTAAGAGGCACAAAACATGTTCACTCTCAAATTTTTATTCTTAACTGAAAAGTAGAATGTCTTTTTAACTGTCTCACCATTATATCACATTCTGTTTTGTAAAGACTTTCAGAAAGTTGTTCTTCAACATTGTGTTCTAAATTGTGGGTTATCAAAATCACCATTAATGATTTATTCCATTGATTGAAGTGCTTAAAGGGCTCAGCAGTAAAATGACAAGCATTTTTGGGGGTGTAATCTGTGGGATAATTGAAGTCTTTAAAAAAACTGTCAGAAACAATTCTAGTTGTACTTTATTGAAAGAAGAAATGCCTTTCAGTGGTCTAGACACAAAGCAATGCTTATCTGTAACCTAATTTTCTCATCTTTGTTAAAGTCGAAATAAAATTATATTGTTAGACAAATGAAGAATAGAAAAATTAAAGCTTAGAGTTTTAAGGTATACTGCTACCAAATAATAACAACAACAGCAACAGTAGCAGCAGCAGCAGCAACAGCAGCAACAACAATAATAACAACAAAAGATTCTAAAACTCTAGACTTTGTGGATATATTCTGTTGACCTGAGGTCTCACTGATAAACACTTTAGTGAATACATGATATGTGCATGCATGCATGTGATTGTGTGTGTATGTGTGTGTGTGTTAGTAAAAGAGGAATTATACGTATAAATAATTTATCTGTGGCTTAGTGCATAAGTACTAACTGAGTAATTCAATACTACATAAATATCATCTAGTATTTTCTACTTTAACACACTCATGTTAAAACTCTCCTCATAGTCAAAAGTTGGAAATAATCATTGTTGGTCAAGACTGGGAGACCAAAACACTTTTCAATCTCAATATATCTCAATCTCAAGAGAAATGAGAAATGTACAGAGTTCTAAAGTAGGTACAATCCACATTTCACAGTTTAACATAGTCTACGTTGCTGTTAAACACCACTGTTGGTGCTGGCCCATTTGAATAACTATGATTTTTATTTATTGTTATACTATGTATGTGTCTTAGATAATAAATACATATAACCAGTTTATCTCAAAATGGAAAGCTTGTGGGATGACTGCTACTCCTTACACATTTTCAGGAAGATCTGTATGTAGGAGAACACAAAAGGTACAAATAGTAGTTTCAAAGTGTCATTCAAAACCTTGTCCAATGTTAAATAATATATCAGTGAGATCAGTGTTATCATTAAATGGTGGCAGTAGATTCTGTGATTTGTGACTTTGTTAAATTCAACATTGCTCTCTAAAAGCATGGAAAATGGTTTCTCATATCATGTTTTCTTGAATAGAAAAATATAATGTCCTTCTATCCCATGATTTTTTTTTAATTCAAGAAAGCATGATATGAGAAACTGTCTTCAATAAGCTCCAACAGAGCGAACAAATCTGGACCCAGGGATGCCTACAGAGACTGATATGCCAATCAAGGGCCCTGCATAGAGAAGACCTAGACCCCCTGCTAAGATGTGGCGTATAGGCAGCAGTCCCCATGTGAGTCCCATCGTATGGGGAGTAGGGACTGCCTCGACATGGACCCTGTTGCCCACTCACTGATCACTTCCCCCGATGGGGTGTCCATGCCAGCCCATAGAGGAAGAAGATGCGGGCAGTCCTGATGAGACTTGATAGACTGAGGTCGATTGCTCTCTCATTCTGAGGACTAGGTGAAAGGGGGAGAGGGGGAGGGAGGAAGGGTCGGACCAGAAGCGAGGGGGCTACAATCCGGATGTAAAGTAAATAAATTAAAAATAGACATACTTAGTATGAAAATAAATAAAAATTGTCTGCATGTCCTCAAACTAGAAATTTATAGACATATCTGTATTGTCCTTATCCAGTTCACTAATGCGTAGCATTGCACCCTCTCGGTGTTTGTCACTGAATCCCACCTCGTATTTACTAAACTCAGTAGCACTTACCTAGGTGTGTCTTACTTTCGTCTCCATGAGAGCGCGATGTACAAGAACTGACACGTTACACAGAAGAAGCCTCACAACGATAAAAGAATTGCTGTCTTATACCACAGAGATGCACTGATTCCCTCCTGTCTTCTGTATTTGTGATGACCTCTGAACCAACATGATGGCATGGTTTCGCATTCACGGCTTCACACCAACATCGTTAAGTCGTCTGCTCACTTCTGGCTTCACAGTAAGAGACTCAGAAACATGACTTTAGTGTTTTCAACATCCGCTACAAAGGAAGCCCGACAGAAAATATCTCAAGGAAAATGGAGTGCTTAGATCTAGCTTACGTGGCACTATCTGCAGCGTACTTGGAAATATTATACTTTATAGCTTCCTTTCCTTCACAAACTCTGGGAAATTTTTCTTAAATTTTGAATACATCTTGAGTTACAGGATGGCATTCGGGGAGGGCGGGGGTTGGGAGTAGAGTAAGATAAATCAATATGAGAAATAATGAATGGTGAGGATTGGTTAAAATGGGCAATGGGAGATTGTCAAGTTAAGACAGCAGAGCTGGTGCCTTCAGCTGTGTGAAGCGCAGCCTGCTACATCACCAGCTGGGTTTCTAAGGCCACACGCTTAATGATTATGTTGTATAAGACAGCAATTCTTTTTTTAAAATTTAATTTAATTTTTATTATAATTTATTGACATTACATCTGGATTGTAATCCCCTCTATCTTATCTTCCTGTTCCTACCGTCCCTACCCCTCCAGTCTACTTCCCTCCCTTATACCTCTGACAGATACGGTCCTCTTCCCCCACCCATGGTCTGACCACAGCTTATCATGTCTCATCCGGACAGTTTGCATCCCCCTCCTTTGTGTTCCCACAGGAGCTCTTCTCTAAGGGGAGTGATCAAATCCCAGGTGGGCACCAGAGACCTTGTCAGAAGTAGTCTCTCCCAACCCCCCCCCTTTTCCATGTGGAAAATGAGCTGACCACTGGCTACACGCAAACAGGGGCAAGGGTTCCAGGTTCTCTGTTTGCATTGTCGTTGGTTGGCAATTCTAACATTCAGAGTGGTGTTTATATTCTTTCACAGGTAGCTATCCTTAAAATATCGAGTATTAATTAGAATTAGGCTTTACTCCTTTATATCTATTTGTTCAGTCTGTAATGTTTTCAGTAACTTCATGGTATTTCTCATTTGTCAAATGATTTCTCAGCAAAAGCACTTGAAGTAAAATTTTAAACAATAGTAAAAGTGGGATGATAAAAACTGGACCCGAGCATATTCAAGTTGGACTGTATTGATAGTGATGAGAGTCCAGCACCAGACCATGTATGTCCATCTCATGCATCACAAACACAGGACCCTAGACGTTCTTTCTGGACTTTCTGTAGTTATCTGCCATCCCTGAGTAAGGCCCCTTTCTTCACACCAATGCTGATCTAGTTACAATAACTTTTAGCTCTATGTTGAAATACATGATTGGGTATATATCAAAGTGACTTGCTTCAATTTCTTATTTACATGATTAACTTCGACTTAGTAACTTATTAGGTGAATAATATTTTGCTATACATTTGGCATACAATAACTAACTTGTATTTAAATGTAAAATTTGACATTCTGTCATATGATTCCTTATGAAACTAACTATAATTGAAGATAATGAACAAATCTGAGAACAAGTGGCTGTCCTCGGGCATTTCATGATTTTCTTTGTTTCTCTGTCATAGTTATTTGGTTGTTATTTAACAACCAAAAGAACACTTTCATTTTGCTTTCAACATATTGGTTTATTTGTTTGAACAGCATATGGCTTTTATATAATAGAAGCACAGCACATTCCTTATTGCCAAGACTATTTGCTTACAAACCACTGAGAACCTGAGTTCAATAAGCAGAACCTAATTCCTAGAAGCAGAGAAGACATTCCTTCAAGGTGACATATGATGGCATGCATACAATATTACATACATGCACATTAAATAACTAAATTTAAGGGAAAACAGATCAGGAAGATTTATTGTGTTAATAAATATATCAAATTGTCTTCCTTGTATAATTGAGTAATATTTTATCCTATGAACTTATCTCATTTTGTGTCCAGTCAATAATATATTGATAGATATTTTTCAGATTTGTGGGACTCTTGCTATCAGTTGTGTGTTGTGTGTGTGTGTGTGTGTCTGTGTGTGTGTTGTATGCAGTAAAGGAGGACATTTGGTTTTTCTTTTTCCTGTTCTTTCTCTTTCTTTTTCATTTAAGACAGAATTTCTAGTAATCCTGGGCCCTATTGTATTCAATTGGCTGGCTAGCTGGTGAGGCAAAGAATTCTGGGGGCACTGCTTGACAAAGTTCCAGTGCCCGACAACCAGGTGTTCTTAAGGCCTGTCTGACAAAGTTCCAGTGCCTGGATGCCCTGGATTGTCACTTCACTGTTAGAGGCTTCTTTCCAAAGGCTAGAACTGGAAAATAGTAAAAAGCTGATGTTAATAAAAAACCTAATAAAGTTATTAGTGATTCCATGGGAAAACACAGCTATGCAGAAAATTGAGTCTTCTATGACTGTGACTGAGGGGGACCTCTTCCCCCTGTATATGCTCATAGGGTATCAAGTCTCTTCTTGGTAGCCTGCTATCACAGGGAAGGGAGTAAGGGGAAAATGGGAGGGAGGGAGGAATGGGAGGATACAAGGGATGGGATAACAATTGAGATGTAATATGAATAAATTAATAAAATATATTTTAAAAAATGAAAAAAGCAAACTCCTCAAAAAAAAAAGTTAGCAATAAATTGACCTGAACCTTTACATTTGAAAAAAGAAAAAAAAAAAAAAAAAAAAAAAAAAAGAAAGAAAGAAAGAAAGAAAAAAAAAGAAAGAAAATTGAGTCTTCTATAGAATTTATTCAGATTCATTGTTAGATTATTAATAAATTATTTTGGTAAATGATTTAGAGGATTTTAGAAGAATTAATAAAGAAGAAACATTTAGAGAAACTTTGATACCTGACGAACTGTAATTGAAATCACTAGATCTTCGTGCTCAGCTTCGGACTCTAGGAACTGGTTTAGAAAGAAAGAGATTTTGATCGTGCCATTATCAACAGACTTTGGTGACTGCCTAAAAGCAAAAGAAAACAGTTTTAAAATTCTAATGTTCTTTTACAGGATGATAGTAAAGATAGAAGTTGTATTGAAGTAAAAGTTCATGATGTGGTGAAAGGAAGACATTGGTCCTAAAGTCCTAATAGTTTTCTATTCTTTACAAGACTACAGTAAAAAATAGACGTTTTATTGATACAAGAGTTGAAGACAAAGTCACAGAGTTGGGCATGTTGGCTCAGTGAGCTGCTCCTTTGAATAAACTCGACGGGCCAGGACTTTCCTGATGTCATGGAAAAGACAAAAGGACAGGACGCCTCTGAGTAAAAAGGATACATAATATTATAAAATGATAGTTTTGTTTGAAATATAAAAAAGGAAAAGAAAGGATCAACTAATGGTCAGGAAGACAAGTTTAGAGTATCAGGTGGAGAGATTGATCTTTGATTAACTATGTGCCAACTTAAAACAAAGTCAAATAAAGGCACTTTAACTTCTTTTGTAAGCACATCTTTTGTAAAACTGTCTTACAAGGAAGAAAGTTTTAAGTTAGAAGAAAACTGATTTTATCCTAAAGTTAATTTTTAGTTCTCAGGAAATTTGCTGCTTGCTTGCTTTGTTCCCCTTGTTCCTATATAATTATGTGATCAAAAATTATTTCAAGCTTTATAATCAATGATTAAAGTCTTTAAGGAAACTATTTTGTGTATAAATAAAGTTTACAAGAGATACAAATTGTCAGAGCAGGTAAAGCCACTAACACTTCCTCTCTGTCCCGCACCTCCTATCGACAGAAATCCAGTGATGTCCCGGGCTGATTCTTCCTTCCCTCCTCACTCTTAAATTCACACTTCTTCAGGGCCCGACCCTCATGCGGAGCTGGACTCCAGCAGCCAGCTATCACACACAATTGGTTTTCTTGTTTCTGTTCCCCACAACGCTGGGATTACAGGCACACATGTCTGTGCCCCGCTTTTGTGCATGCCTCTGGGGATCAGAATCAAGTCTTTACGGTTGTGTATTAAGTAGCCTTATCCACTGAGCCACATCTCTGCCCTCAGATCCCAGGTTCTTTTTAAATTACACTCCAAAGTTTTATAAGCTTAATTCATGTTCAAACACATTTAAGAACACAGATTATTTTTTTAAGTGTATATACTTAGCACTGTTATCTATGGATCACAGTTACCCACTGCAGGTAAATATTCTATGTCAACAGTTTATTCCCACTGAATCCTAAATAAATCAATACCTTGAAAAGAACCTGCAATTTTGTTTACTGCTATATTTATAATAACCCAAATATAAAAACAATTAAAGTTTTCAATGATGTACAAATGTGTGTAATATATAAATACATATATATTAATTTATATCTGCCAGAAACAGTATGGAAAAACATAAAGGTCTGTGGCAAACATGGAACTGTTAATGGAATAATGCAGCCAAAACCAAAAATGAAAAAAACCATGCTGTGTTCTCTATATGCAAAGAAATCTGTAAATAACTTGAGCAAAGAGTGGCACAGTGATTGACAAGAATAGAGTGGGGAGAAACGAGGAGCTGTCAGTCAATGAGAACACTTTTAATACATAGGCGTAATTTAGGTTTTAGACATTTAATAAAGAACAAGGCACTATTATAATGATAGTTTATTAAAGACTTGATTTTGATTATAGTACACTTTAAGCAATCTCACCATCAAAAAGATAAATGTTAGCAGGCAGGCCTTTACTTTTCTGCTTTTGGTTGTTAGTAATGCATTAGAAAAGTAGAAATAGACATGCATTTATAGAATGAATTAAATAAAAGTAAGTAAAAATAATCAAGCTATCAAAATCTTTGAAAAATATTACAAATATAAAGGCACAGCACTGATAGTTTAAAACGATAACTTCACAAAACTTTAACAATTTTTATAGACTCCAGACATTATTTAAATGCATTAACATAACCAATCCAACTTTAGTACAAGTAGAGTTGCCAGGAAGAGATAAATTACAGAATATCATGGCCGGGCATGATCATGCATGCCTTTAATCCAAGCACTTGGGAGACAGAGGCAGTCGGAGTGAACTCACAGGGGTGAGTTCTAGGCCAGCCTGATCTACAAAGTGAGTCTAAGACAGCCAAGGCCACACAGAGAAGCTCTGTTTTGAAAAACCAAACCAAAACAAACAAACAACAACAAAAACAAAAAAAAACAAAAAACAAAAAATCAAACCAAACCAAACCAAACCAAAAAAAGACAATGTCATAATACTCCAAAATGGATTATATTACATGTACAAAAGGAAAGAGCAGTGAAAGGATGGAAGGACAAAAACAATTCAAAACATCTTAATACTGAACTTATGTTCTGAATACAATAGATTTCTATCAATATTAACATTATAAACACTGTCAATAGTGTACACATTTACATAAGCAAATATAGTAATGAATCATTGCTACTTATTTAATAATTTGGTTCCTTCTTATTAAAAACTACTTTTATAGGGTACTACGTTCTAATTAAAAGTTAGTTTTAGCAGAATAGAAAACATTAGATTTGCAACTGCCTGACATAATTGATTCTTACATAGTGCTTATTTTATATAAACGATTTTGCATTAGCAAGGCCATGAGACAGACTTGAATGGCCTTCAAATTAACAAAACATGTTACAATTTGGAGGCATACAACCGATAAAACTGGAAGTGTTTTTTATCATCTTAATGAATTCACACTTTATTTAATCCAATATTTTCCAGTTTTACTTGAAAATTGCTTTCGTATATTTTAAGACACCTAGAGGTGTGAATTTAGTCACAGTTCCACCATCAAGAACACAGATGTTACATTATATGAATAACATCTGCTGATCCAGCTGTTGTCACCATTTAAGTTCAAGCCTTTGCCAAGAAGTGCTTTTCCCCATTGCTTTATTTGTTCATTTTGGGAGAATGATCTGGGCCCTAGTGCCAATGCTAGATGTGATGATTACAGTAGAGAGTGGTTTGGTGAGCCTCAAGTGGGCCTTCATGTCTTTGCAAATCGAATAGTCTGACTTGCTGCCAGGCACTTTGGAGTGCACTTTATAGACACACTGGAAGGCTCCGCTAACAGTGGTGCTGAAATAGTGTGTGATTGTGATCTCTGCGTTGGAATCTGCTAAAAACATAGTCATTTAACCTGAGTGGCATGTCTGCAATCTGCGGGATGCAGGGAACATCCCGGGTTTGACACAGGCAGAGGAAACAAGTGCCATTGGTGTAGAAGATTCGATAATATTGGCAAGAAAAAGAAATGTTCACATCTTCTAGGTCAGATGTCCGCATCGCTACCTGTCATCATTGATTTTTGTCAACCTTACGCAAAACCACATATGACTTTGAAGAGGGAACCTCAATTCAGGATTATCTTCATCAGTTTGACACGTGGGTATGTCCGGGGGCACATTTTCTTGAATTCTGATTGAAGCAGGGAAGTGCAGGCCCCTGTAGACATGGCTACACTTGGGAATGTGGCTCGGCATTGTATAAAGGAGGTAGCTAAGCAGGAAGAAGCAAGTCAGCCGCTGTGTAAGGTAGCACAGAGACTGCTATCTTGCTTTTACTGCCGTCGGCGATGAACTATAATATGTAGAGTAAAATAAGTCCTTTTCTCCGTAAGTTGCTTTTGGTCATGGTATTTATCACAGTGAAAAAGAAGCATACTAGTGCACCCACTCCCTTAAATTTGTGTTTGAGTCTAGTCCTCGCAAATAGAATTTAATAGGCATCATAGTCATTTGGTTTATATTAAACAGATATTCTAATATCAACCAGATTTCTTTAGCAATTATTCACCATGAGAATGAGACGAGACATAATTATTTTTTTTGTACTTTCCTCACAAATATAACTTTAATTAGAAAGGAACAGTGATCTGAATGAATTTCTTGTTAATTTGCCCAAGGCTATTATGGCCTATCCATCAAGAAAAATAGAAGCTGAGTCTAGATGCTAAGTATCATAGGTTCAACTCTTTAAACTGTGATACAAGGAAGATTCCACTGAGAAGAAGGATATCAAAATGTTCTCTGGACCAGTGTTTTCTCCCTGTGGTAAGAGAAAGGAGCCACCACAACACGGAATGACCTATGTGTCAATGATTTGTAAAAACATCCATTTAAAAATTGATTTAAATGCACTATGAGGTTAAATGTCCTCTGTTTAAAGACAAACACAGTACTTTCAACTACTCATGCTAAGTTTGTAAGGCTCCCCAGGAGCACAAGTTGGCTTTTTGCTTTCACCAGGTCAGTCTCTGTGGACATGTTAAAAGGTACTATTGATGAGCAGTGTTACTGAGACACCATGAAGGAAACTCAAGGTCACTTATGCAGTTTTGACTCCATAAAATCTAACTTGGGTAGGAGTTAGCCTTGAAGTATTAGGAAATTAGAAGATGATGAAAATGGATGAAAGCTGCGAAGAAATAAACTCTTACGTTAAAATAAACAACATATTAGAGAGCAGCAGTTCTCAAGCTGTGGGGTGTGAGCCCTTTAATAAACCTCTATCTCCCTATATGTTTAGATTATGATTCATAACAGTAGCAAAGTTACAATTATGAAGTAGCAACCAAAGTTTTATAGGCAGTGGTCACCAATCCCATGAGGAATTGTATTAAAGGGTCACACACAGCATTAGGAATGCATAGAAGCAGTGTTCAGGGGGAAGTGCCTAAGTCTTTGGAATGACCACGGGCCTTCTGCCTGTCTATTAAAGAAAGAGTCTGCCTTGTTGTAATGTGCTCTTGCAGACATGGATCTCAGTCTGTCTTTGCAATAGTGATATCTCCTTTCTGCTTCTCTTTCTGTGTGTTTAAATCACTGACTGTCTTCTCCTCTGCTACGTACAAATGTCACTCCATCAGTTTCCTGCTTCCCCTGTTCTGCTTTTCCCCTCAGCGTATCCAGGCAAGGCTGCACACTGGACTGGAGCGAATGAGCCTCAGCTGGGGTGGGTGGGTGGGTTTGGCAGGATCTCATCAGCATTGAGTTGGGGAGAAACAGCCTTCTCCAGATTTTTTAGCTAAACAGCTCTCTTTATTGGGCTGTATATATATATAAGCTATATAAATCTTGGTTGAATGTACATCATTGGCTGGGGTGAGGTGCTGGGAATGCTTCATTTGCATGAAGGGAAATCCTAGGTGTAGCTGGACATGTCCTTATAAGGAGAGAGAAAGTTAAACCTGAAACCTGGCCACCAGGCTCCATGACCACCTCTAGGGCAGCAGAAGTAAGTGGGTCATAAGCCTTACATGCACAGGACATGCAGGCCCAGAGCACAGAGGGAGAAGCCCCCCGCCCCCGCTTCTGCTGCTTGGATCACAGGACAAGATTTTCAGGGATCTCTACGAGTTTTGACTTCACACTTGCTCCTGACTGGCTCCCCTGTCACATGATTTATTGGCTCCATAGTTTCTCTGAGTTAAAAGTCTACAGATGCTGTACAGAAGATAATACAGGTAGATTTTATTTGTTTGTCTAATCACTTTACAGCTACATACCAGACTCCTCCCTACTCTCCTCCATGTCCTGACCTCATGGCCCCATCCTCCCCATCTCCTGCTTGTCTTAGCAAAGAGGAGGCGGCAAAGGGGTAAGATCCACCCTGGCACCTTAAGTCACAGCAGGACTAAGTACATCCTCTCCAACTGAGGCCAGACAAGGCAGCCCAGCTAGGAGAAAGAGAGCCGAAGGCAATCACCAGAATCAGAGGTAGCCCTTACTCCCATTTTTAGGGGATCCATGCTGCACATCTGTTACATATGTGTACAGGGTTTAGATCTGGCCCATGCAAGCTCTTTGCTTGGTAGTTCAGTTTCTGTGAGCCAACATAAACCCAGGTTAGCTTATTTTGTAGGTCTTCTTGTGGTGTCCTTGACCCCTCTGGATTCCTCTATCCTTCTCTCTCTCATAAAACTCCTTGAGCTCTGCCTATTGTTTGGCTGTGGGTCTCTGAATCTCTTTCCATCAAATGCTGGATGAAGCCTCTCAGAAGACTTGATGGTTGTTCTGGTTGCAGCCCAAATGAGCAGAATCTCATACCCCAAAATATTTCTAATCTTGCCTAAAAGCTTATTCCTGTTTGACCAATGCAAAGCCAACATACCCAGGCAGGGCAAATGGGATAGGCTGGCTGTGGTTCACAGGGTTGTGGGACAGAGAGGATTTTGCGAAAGGAAGCAGTCAGAGACCAGAAGAGGATCGTGGGAAGGAGAGGAAAGGAACAGAAAAAGGAAGGAAGCCACCATGGGTTACGTGGAGTAAGAAACACATGGCTGGTATGAATGGAGGATTTGGCCCAGAAAATGAACATTAGCAAATATTTAGGATCATGGGTGGGAGGCAGCTCAACAGAAATTATAAGGAGCAGATGGCATGGGATTGTGGCAGGATATAGGATGCCTTCCCCAATATGGCAGGCACTTTAAGGTATTAATATTTGCCCTGCCCCAAGGAACCAAGGGGATTTTAAAATATAACAGGTGCCAATGTTTTTATTGAATAAAAACACATTAGAAAAGACCACCATAATAATTAGCCTAATAATAAACATTTATTAGGCTGCACTTCTAAATTAACCACAACAGAAGACAGGTAGCTAGGCACCTAGCTGCAAGCATAGAAAAATATCATTGATAGTGTCAGGGGATGGGGTGGGTCTCAATTTGGACCAATCATTGGTTTTCCATTCCCACAATTTCTTCTTATTCTTTATCCCGACACTTCTTGGAGGTGAGACATATTTTGGGTTGAAGGTTTTACGGGTGGTTTGTTGTCCCTCTCTGTCCACTGGAAGTCCTGTCTGGTGGTAGGTGGTGGAAGCTTGTAAGTTCAGGTTCCATGGCCTCTGCTTTTAGGAATCTCAGCTAGGGTTACACCTTTGACTCCCAGTGTCTTTACCTGTCCCGGAGATGCTCCCCCACCTGTTTCTATTCTCCCTCCTGATCCACACCAGTTACAGTCTGCAACCCGCCTCCTGCACAGCTCCCTCCGTTCATATACTTCCGATGGTGATTTTATTTCCTCTTCTGAGTAAGATTCAAGCATCCTCCTTTGGGCCTTCCTTCACTTCTTTGGGTTTGTGGATTGTAGCAGCATTATCCTGTATTTTATGGTAATGCCCAGTTATCAGGGAGTACTCACAATGTGTATCTTTCTGGTTCTGGGTTATTTCACTCACGTTGGTTTTCTCCAGTTCCACTCAGTTTCCAGTAAATTGCGTGATGTCTTTGCTTTTAATTCCTGAGCAATATTCCATTGTGTAAATATTCGACATTTTTTTCTACCCATCCTTTGGTTTAGGTACATCTAGGTTGTTTCCAGTTTCTGTCTATTATAAATAAAACTGCTAGGGGCATAGATGAACAATGATCCTTGCGTCTTGGTGGAACATCTATTTGGTGTATTCCCAGAAGTTGTATAGCTGGGTCTTGAGGCAGATCTATTCCAGGTTTCTGAGAAACCTGTAGATTGATTTCCAAAGAGGTTGTACCAGATTTCAATCCCATCAGAATGAAGGAATGTTTCCCTTGCTCCATATTCTTGCCAGTGTGTGCTATTATTTGAGATTTTGATCTTAGCCATTCTAACAAGAGTAAGATGAAATCTGAGAGCTGTTTTTATTTGCATTTCCCTGATGACTAAGGACTTTGAACATTTGTTTAAGTGCTTCTTTGCCATGAGTGACTCCTTTGTTAAAAATTCTTGGTATAGCTTTGTACAACATTTTGAGTTGGATTACACAATATGTTGGTGTTTAATTTCTTGAGTACTTTATATAATTTGAATTTAGCCCTCTGTTAGATGTAGGGTTGGTGAAGATATTATCCCAATGTGCACGCTGCTGTTTCTATTTTATTGACAGTATCCTTTGCCTTACAGAAGCTTTCCAGTTTCATGAAGTCCCATTTATTAGTTGTTGATCTTAGTGCCTAAGCTGTCTGTCTTCTGTTCAGATAGTTGTCCCTTGTGCCAATGTATTCCCAACTTCCTCTTCTAATAGATTTAGTGTATCTGGTTTTATATTGAAGTTTTTATCCACTTGGACATGAAGTTTGTGCAGAGTGATAAATGTGAATTTATTTGCATTCTTCTACATGCAGATATTGTCATTGAATAAAGGATTGTTCAGTTTCCATGAGTTTGTAGGCTTTCTGCTGTTTCTGTTCTTGTTGAAGGCCACCTTTAATCCATTGTGGTCTGATAAAACAAAGGTATTACTTCACCTTATTCAAAATTATTTCTTTTTCATCTTTCAAGGCTTGCTTTGTGATTGATTATGTGATAAATTTTTGAGAAGATTCCTTGTGGTTTAAGAAGAAGAAGGTATATTCTTTTGTGTTTGGATAGAGTTCCTATAGATGGCTGCTATGTCCATTTGATTCATAGCATCAGTTAGTTTCATTATTTCTCTGTTTAGTTTCTATCTCAATGACCTAGCCACTGGTGAGAGAAGAGTATTGTAGTCTCCTACTAATAATGTGTGCTATTTGATGTATGATTTAAGCTTTAATAATATTTGGGTTTTTAAAAAATGTGGTTGCCCTTGCAATTTGGGCATATATGTTCAGAACTGAGATGTCATCTTTCCCTTGATGAGTATGAAGTGTCTTTCCCCATCTCTTTTGATTAAATTGGGTTGAAAGTCTATTTTATTAGGCATTAGAATGTCTACTCATGTTTGTTTCTTGGGTCCATTTGTTTGGAAAACTTTTTCTAGCCCCTTATTTTGAGATAATATTTAGACCATTGATGTTGAGAGCTATTAATGAGCAATGATTGTTAATTCCTGTTATTTTGATATTTGTGGTATTAGTCTCTCTCTCTCTCTCTCTCTCTCTCTCTCTCTCTCTCTCTCTCTCATCTCTCTTTGTGTATGTGTGTGTGTGTGTGTGTGTGTGTGTGTGTGTGCGTGTGTGTGTGTACTCTTTCCTCCTCCTCCTCCTTCTACTTCTTTTCTTTCTTTTCTTTTTGCTCCTGAGGAATTATTTATTTTTTTGTTTTATTTATTTCTTTTTTTCTTTTTTCCTTTTCTTTTTTTTAGAATTAGGTTCTCTCTCTGTTAGCCTTGTATTTCCTAGACTTGCTTTTATCTTGGATGAAGTTACTCTTGTTGGAATGGAGTTTACCTTCTAGTATATTCTGTAGTGCTGGATTTGTGGATAGATATTGTTTAAATTTGGTTTTGTGTTGGAATATCTTGTTATCTATCATCATCTATGGTAATTGAGAGTTCTGCTGAATATAATAGTAGGTTGGAATCTGTGGTCAGTTTGAGGCTCCAAAACATCTGTCCAGGCCCTTCTAGCATAACTACAACCAATCAAAATACAGAGTTGCAGCCCAGTCCCACTGAATAAATCTACAAAATTTTTTCCTGTATGAAATGGTCAGGAAACATTGCAGAAGAGAAGAAAGAATGATTTTACAAGGCAGAGAATCAGGGGGTTTTATATGAGAGCTGTCCTAGGAATGTCAGAATATACACCCATATAGTCTCACCAGCATGACTGTCCAAAAATGAACTGAACAAATATACCAACAAACTTGCCTCACTGAAAGTGGAAAAGGCCAGGAAGGCTCAACTCTACACAAATAACTGTGGGTAAACTAACAAAGCTGAGGGTGGGAGAGGAGGTCATTTCCAGGGAAGAGCATATCAATTAGTTATCTAGTGCCAAACAGTCAGCCTTGAAAACTTATATACGAGTAACATTGCATGGACTCAATGGGTTATGTTTAGGATTATATATGTATATACAAATTCATATATATATGCAGTAACAATTAGTAAAAAAGGAAGCCAGGAATTTGAATTGCATGGGAGGATTTGGAGGTAAGAAAGGAAGGAGAGAAACATTACAATTAAATTCTAATCTCAAAAAAAAACCCAAAAAACCAACAACAAAATGTCTGTTAGCTAGAAATGGTGGACATGCCCAAATCCCCAGGACTCAGAGGGCAAGAGGAACATCAGCTCAGGCAGTTAGCTGACAAACTGCTTTGCTACATGTTGTTGTTTTCACACCTGAGTACCTAAAAACTGGGTAGAAGCTCTACAAACCCTGAAAAGTGTGAGTGACAGTGGAGAAGCTTCTGTGAGCTGCATGTGTGAATGAACCATACTTACAGGCCAGACAATCTCTGTGTATTACAAAAGTACTTCTGTTTCTTCTCTGTATTACTTTGCATGGAACTTTCTTCTAAAAGATTTGCCGTCAATTTTATTGAAACTCAACTCTCCAAGGGGAGAAAATGATGTTAACTTAAATAGAAAACATGATTTCAATATCCTCCGCTCCAACACTTATTCCTGTTAAGGAGCCTAGAGCTTAGAGGTACGCTTTGACAATTTTTAAAAAGAGTGAAAGTGAAATTCAATCTTTTGCTGATCAATCAAAAGGAATAAAACAAGAAAAAATAATCAGTTTACTTTTTTTAAATTTTGAAAATTTATTATTTATATTTTGTAACATTTAATAATTTAATAGTATGATCAGTTGTAATAGGGGAAGTGAACATAAGTAGTACCCTGAAAAAATAATTGGATATGTACACTAAATATTATAAATAAACAATTATGCATGATTATTGAGTAAGTTTGTGGAAGGAACAGAAATATTGCGACATTTAATAAGTAAATATTTTCTTCAAATGACAGATAACATTTGGGCACATTCCTAAGAAAAAATGTGGAGGTACAAATGACAATTTGGAAGAAATGTGAAGAAAAAATTTCAAAGAATATATGCACGTTGACAGGAATTAATGTTTGAATTAAGGTTATGAATTTTATCCTTTGTTAATCAAAGTACTAATGGTTTCATTTTGCATGAAATTTGACAATGCTATTAAATTTTCCATAGGTGTTCATGCCTCAGAAATAGTCACATAGTCTCCATGTGAAAGGAAGAAAAAATTCCTTAACAAAAGAAATCTATTTGGACATCACTTATATAAGTATTTCTTGAATTTTCTAGTCCCTGGAATAAACCAGGGTTTGGACATTACAACATTGTGCAACTGAGACACAAAAAATTTTAAGAAAGAAGTTAAAAATGAATTAATTTCAGCTTTTTCTTCACACTCTTCTGAGATATATTTAATTAAACCAAAAGCATACCTTTCAATCACTGCCCTTCATACATACATTATATATGTATATATATATGAATTATACATTTAATCATGCATTTAATTCCATCTATTTCCCTGCATCATAACAAAAGTTAAAGATTTCACATTTGCTGCCATATGCAATACAGCAGACTTCTATTGCTTATGCATAGTGTTTAATTATTCTTAACCATGTTTGTAATTTATAGTTAATTTCAGCATTATATTAATGTGCATCTACTTCATATAAGTGAGGATACGGTTATTATCAATTCTTAAGGTCATTAATACAAATTTCATCCTTCTATATATTACCATGTCAACAAAAAATTACTTAACACTACTCAATAATGGAACAATACTACTAACCAACAGACTTTAAGTGCTGAAGGCCATGCATGAAGAACTGAGTTCAATCCACATCACTCCTCTGAAAAGTGAGGACACTGTAGTCCCAGCTCTGGAGAGAAGACAGGTGGGCCCTGGACATTAATGGCAGCCTGTCTTGTTAATCAGGCTAGGTCTCAGGGAGTGAGCCTCTATCAGAAAAAAATATAAATGGCCTTTAAGTGACTCAAATTAGCCTTCTAGTTCCCATATGCAGAAACCATATACATATTATACCAGAACAGACACACAGACACGAACACACACACACACACACACACACACACACACACACACACACACACACACACACACGCACACCATTAACAAATATTCCAAACCAAAATACATATAGGCAGAATTTTTTTCCACCAGAAACGCTCAAGGGATAAAGGAAAACAAGCTCCATGGTTTCAGTTCTTTCCCGAAGCTCTCAGCCTAAATGTGGTGCGAACAAAACAGTCTACACTACTCTGACCAAACAGTCTTCCTACTTCAACCCTCGTGTGTATCTGGCTTACGCAGAAAGAGGTTTCGGAAGTGGAGATACTTCTTTTTCTCGTCAGGTTTGTATTTGCGGCGTTCGGACCTGAGCTTGCACTCCACACGCGGTCAACAGGAGAGCTGCTGGCTGCAGCCCATTCTGCTGGAAGTGTGTGCCATCCTGCATGAGGTTATGCCCTTGGACATCAGAATGAGACTTTCCTGACCATTTATTCTTGGTTTAAGTTAAGGATTTGTAAAGATGCTAGTTACGGTTTATGTGCCCTTTGGTCAGAGATATTCTGTGACCTGTTATTTTATGCAACACTTTATGATAAGAAAATCAGATTGGCAACATTAAAGACGAATAGTTCATTTTCCTCATGTCAATTTCATTTTACAATCAAAACTATGTAGTTTAAAATTTTAATTTCAAATAAAAATAATAAAATTGTCAGCATCTTGAATCATAAGCACAGCCACCTTTCTACCATGATTCAACTCTCAGCAAGACTTAGCTGAACAAAATGAAATGTTAAGTAGGCCTGAAACTGTGAGGATACCACAGTATTTGTGGTGTTTGTGTAAGCTATTAGCTACAAGGGATTTAAAGGACACAGGCTGCTCTGCACCTCAGAGCCTTCTCTTTGAACCCCCTGTATCTTTTGAGTAGAGAGGAGGAAGAACAGAATGCCCAGGCTGGAATGCAAGACAATGGCGAGGCTGTACATTAGCTTGTGTACGCAAAAGGCTGGAGGACCAGAAGTGAGGGAATCTGGAGGCAGAGACACTGGTGCAAGCTCTGGACTGTTTGTTGTTGTTGGTAATAAGTCTCAGTGGACTTGCAACTTCACCATCTGCTCTCTGAGACTACCTCAGAGAAACTGACTGCCTTCTAATGGAAGCAGTCTTTGTTGGTACTCTGCCCAGGACCTGTGCCGTTCTGGGCCAAGTTTTGTTCTCAGGTGTGGACAAGCTTAAGTTCTGTGCAATAAATTATCCTTTTCCCTGGGTCAAGTGAGGAATCAAAAAGGAAAATAAAATGAATAATTTAAAAAGACAGTTTATACACAGTATATGGGTATAATATTATACTCTATTGCTCCCTAATTAAACAGTTTAAGTTAAAACGAGCAGAGAATTATAATAAGAAAATGACAGGATTGAAAAGTTAGTAAAACAATTGGCACAATATCACTGCAATTAAATTTCTTCCCTTACATACGGGTAAATAATGTGTTTTCTTTGTGCATTTGTGTTTGGGTATGTGTGCACATGCATGTGGAAGTCAGAGGTCAACCTCATTGTGTCATTTCTGTCATCCATCCAGAGCATTAACAAGGATTTTTACCCAACAGTGAGATATTTTATACAGCTTTCACCATAAATGGAAGATTTATTGAGGTTCAAATGGGGCAAAATTAAATAATCTTACTGTCTAACATGTGCTGTGATGAGTCCAAAGTGATGAGTAGCCCTATGCAACAATGAGGGTCAAATGAAACTGTCTGGGACAATCCTGAAAGCATGAATGCCCATCCAGCGTAGGTGCTCTGACATCATAGTGTATATATGTGCTTTTAACAGAGACAGATTTATATGTGAATTTAACATACATTCACACACACACACACACACACACACACACACACACACACACACACTACACACGTGTTTTAAAGAAAAGGCAGCAGTATGCCTGCTAGCTCTACTTGGAGAACCAGGAATAGTGCACAATTGCTAGTTGTGTGAATTTGTCTTATGTGAACCTGGTGAGGCTAGAAAGCTGCAGAATTGCTGGTTATTAGATTAAGTCTCTCTGTACTTTAGCGGTTGGCTAGCAGAGAAGCTTCCAGTACAACAGTGTAGGAACAAATGCCAATGAGCATCCCAACACACACAGGCAGGCAAGCCCCATGAGCCAGCCTCCCTGTGTGTACTGCTGTTGTGTGATGAGCTCCACACAGCAGGCACACACGCGTGGATTGGTGTATGGGTGAAGCAGTCTTTCTCACATGAACACATGACAAGAATAGAAGGTTGATGTTTAATAAAGGACAGTTCAGTACACTGCAGCAGAACCGTGTCATAACTTAGGTGTTATAAGGAAACATGACAAATTTCATTCTGTTCGTAGTTTTTATTTCGTAGTAAAGAATGATACAACATATCCAGGTATACTAAAAACCTTGGATTTCAAAGGAAGCTTTGTAGCTGCTGCAGGCTCGTTTCAAATCCTTCCTTCCACACTCTGATGGCAACTGAATAACACATTAAAACTCATTATAAATTGTTTAAAATATGACCTAGATAGGAGATGTAGTCTCTACTCAGTTATCTATAAAATGTACACATTAATAATAAACTTTATAGAGCATTTTATTAAATGCATTAAAACGTGCATTGGCAAAATGCATTAAATGTATTTATAAATCAGATTTTAAAAAAGCTAAGCCCTTGAATCTGGCTATATGATAAACACACTATTAATAGGAAATGGATCCGAGTAGCTACACAAATTAATCACAGATAGCTTACTGCATGGACTGGGTTTCAAACAAATTGTCTATGATATACTCTGGGTAGACTGCTGGTGTAAACAGTAGTGACATGGATTCCAGGGTCCCAACTCTGACCTGCAGTTACTATTATTATTTCCTCTCCATGCAACATATAGTTCCTTTCAGGAACTATTGGATCTTGGGCAGCATTTACTTGGATTTCAAGAGACATGTCTGCTAAGGAGAACTTGTGGACTTTGTAGCTATGGTTCTCGCAGTCATTATTGAAATGGATTGCTCATAGTCATGTGGTCCATGTTCATAGAGCCCTCACACTTTTCCCAGCTGAATTCTTTTTAGAAAACACATGTCTGAGGTTCTAGACCAGTGAGGCTAATGGACAGACTATTAGTGTAGTGGTTTGAATGAATATGGCCCCATAGGCTCATATCTTTAACGCTTAGTCCCAAGTTGAACTGTTTGGAAGGAGGAGGAGCTAAGGTCTTGTTGGAGGGGGTGTGTCCCTGGGAGTGGTCTTCAAAATTGTAAAGCCCCAGTCTCCCAACTGCCACCCTCGTGCCTTGCCCCTTCTGCCTGCTGAAGATCAGCATGTAAATCTCTCAGTTACCTCTCCAGCACTGTGCCCATTTTTGTGTTTCATGCTCTCTGACGGGAGGACAATGGGCTAACCCTCTGAAACTCTAGGCAAGTTACTTGGGTCGTGGTGTCTCCTCAAAGCAGTGGAACATTACGACTTTGTTATCTAACACTGACTACTTATAATTTAAAAAATGTGGCCAGACATGCTTTTAGCTGTCTTGTTGTTACTATTCTCTGGGAAGTTTCACTAACCAAGTAGCTTGTTTTTTTTAATAAAACACACCAAAAACAAATACATTAATGAGCTTTAATACTTTTGAGACATAATCTCTCTCTCTGTCTCTTCCTCTGTCTGTCTGTCTGTCTGTCTGTCTGTCTGTCTGTGTGTGTCTCTCTCTCTTTCTCTCTCTCTCTTCTTTTTCTCTTTATTCCTTTCCCTACCATCTTTCTTCTGTCTTCTCTCTTCTCTATTGATGACATGTTTGATGCACAAACAGGTTTAGAATCCTTTGCTCTCAGAAGCACTTAAGAACACTTCAGCACCTTTATCCATGCATTTATATTTGACCATGTGCATTTTTCTGAGGTCTCTCTACTGTTTATTATTGGAACATACAACAATACAACTGTTTTATTTAGAATAGCAGTAAGGAGATAATAGAGATGCCAAGCAACAGAACTTATGGAAGGTTAATGTGCATGCTAAGTAAGCACACTTGCATTTCTGTCCTGGCCCCTAGATTTGAGACTGAACTACTTACTAAAGCAAATGTTTTCAGTATCAAAAAATATTTTAAAACAGAATTGGACACGGTTTGTATTACACACTAAGAAGAACTTGCTGACATACCTTTTTTTCTAAACCACAGTCAGTTCTCCTTTTAGATTATTATCCACAGTTATGTCTATCTTTCAAAAGTTGAGTTAGGATTATAAATGTGCACCTGCTGAAACACTGTCATGGAAATGGAATTGGTGTTTGGTTCAGATCTTCTGATTCAGGCTTTCTCTGGAGTGGAATACCCTCCTCCAAGCTCACGTGTTCTTTAGGGGCGCCGGGGTGGGGTGGGGTGGGGTGGGGTGGGGAGGGGCTGGCAAGGGGGGTTGAAGAGAACTGGTGGCCTTTGGAACTGTAGTCCTCTCTGATATTTCAATATCACTATTTTAATAAACTTGAATGGCAATGAACGTGTCTCAATCATCCTTAATTAACTGAAAGAAGCCCATCTGGCATTTTTACACAGGCTATCTGTTTACCAGAGAAAGACTAACAATCACATGGATATGAACCCCACTGAGAGAAACCCCACCGGGGGGCAGGGGCAGAGCACTAGAACCAGCTCCCTCCATTTCAGAAGTGGGGTGGGTTTATTAAAATGTGTAAAATACACGTAGGGCCATTCCCAGCAAGCATGCCATGAAACACCCTTCAGGTGACCAAGAACTTGTGAACAAGGCAGGTGGTAGCTAATGTAGTCAGGACAGTGGCTCCAAAGCCACCTGTCTGACCAGTGGATTACACAGGCAGGGTAGCTGTGCTTCCTAGGGTGTAAACTTGCAGTGGTTTGTTGTGGGACATAACTATAATGACAGGTGAGAGGCAAGCTGACCAAACTCAAGTACACAGAAAGCCTGTCTAAGTACCCTGTTAGCTACAACTACCCAGAATCCCAGGCGCAGGATAATTAACTGTGAAATGCAGCTGTGGAGGGATGTACACAGGGTGGCAAATGAAGGAGATTTTAATAACTTTGAAAAATAAAGTAGAAAGCTTTCCCCAAGAAATGAAAACTTCATGGTAAAATGAATTAAAAATGGCAATAGATAAACAGGAAACAATTCTAATGCAGACCACAGTCTCGAACCTGCAGGAAGAAGCCTACGTGGTATTAAATATCATCACTACCTGACCTTTGTGTCAGACTGAATGAACAAATGTCTAACAGGAATCTAGCAGACATACGAAAGGGACTAATTGGAACTCTGCTTTAAGAAAGGGTGACTCATTCTTAACTCTGTGTCTATGGTCTCAATTACCAGGTGCACCTGAAAAATAACAAACGCATTTATAAGTAATACATATAAATAGCATAATAATATAATATAATAAATAATATTTAATAAATAAAATAATATAATATAAATAATAAAATAGCAAAATGATTTTGAGTACAGAATCTGCCATTACCAGTAAAGTTAGAGAATTAGTGGATCCAATGTCACATTAGCAAAAGAGAGGTATTACAGATTTGTAAAAATATTTAGTCTTACTAGGGATTACAAATTATAGTTTGTCTGTTGTTGCTAACAATTGATGGTTGGGTAAGTATTTATGACGTTGTTGTTGATAGACAAAATCCAGTACCAGGAGCTTTGTTTTATTTATCAGAATTGAAATTTTGAAATAAAAAATTCAAAAGCAAAACAAGAGATTAAAACTAAAATTTTAATTAAAATTAAAATTTAAAAAGACACAAAATAGGTGAGTAACTTCTGGCAGCTTGATCAAAGTGCTTTCTCTCTCCATCTCTCTCTCTCTCTCTCTGTCTCTCTCTCTCTCTCTCTTGCTCTCTCTCTCTCTCTCTTCCTCTCACTCTCCTTCTCTCTTGTTCTCTTGTCCTTCCTCCCTGCCTCTTTCTTTTTCTCCCAATCTACCATCTTTAGCAATAACAATGAATACTAAGCCACACTATCTCTCTGATATTGGGAAGAGAATAGATTTATTATCAATTATGTATTTTTTTACATTCTACTTATTCTACAGAATATGGTTTAAAAGTTAAATGTATACATTAATGAGAATTTTAGTATCTTATCCTGAGCTGGTTCTGAATCTAGATGAGCAAATTAGAAAACTAGAACAATTTCTTTTCACCCAGGTAAATCCTTTGTTTTCAGTTGAAAGCTGAAGAAAATATTCAGCATGAAGGCCTCCCAGCCTAGGGACTCTGTCTCATTACAGAACCAGTTTGACTCGAAGAAAAGAGGGAAAGGCAGCCTGCCTACTGCCAATGTAGTGCAACTAGGCTGCGGTGGAACAGTTTAATTGCCACTGCAGAAACACAACGGGATACTGGCAAACCAAATTTCATCGTGGATAAATCTATCGCTATGGTTTTTTTTTAAGAAGCTCTCACATGTAGACCAAAAGAAGATACATACACTGGATATGCAAGAACATCTAGTCATGAAACTTAATAATTTTTCATAATTCAATGATACCCAAGCATTGTTTTGTACTGCGTGAGCATGCTGTGCTAATGTTTCCTGGGGTTCACGGACAAATGTCTACTCGCTAGTGACAGATCAAAGAATCAGCATAGTTGACGGTATACTGATAGGAACGTCAGTGAGATACTTACAGAGGCATGCCGGGGAGAGTAAGCACGGGAGCACGAATGAGGAGTAGTTACACAAGCATGGTGAAGGACACAGCACGTAGATGAGCGTTACTCACGTAAGCAAGCATGGTGAAGGACACAGCACGTAGATGAGCGTTACTCACGTAAGCAAGCATGGTGAAGGACACAGGCCCAAGGATGAGGGGCAATCACCGAAGCGTGATGAAGGAGACAGACACAAACATGAGTGGCAATCAGAAAACCATGGAGACAGACACAGACTCAAGCATGAGGGGTGCTCACATAAGCATGGTGAAGGACACAGGCCCCAAATGAAGGGTAGTCACAGAAGCACGGTGAAGGACGAGGGATACTCAAAGCAGGATGGTGAAGGAAAATGATGCAAGGATGAGGGGCAAGAACAGAATTGTGGCGAAGGCTGCAGACCCAAGGATCAGGGGTGCTCATAAAGGCATGAATTCGGGTTAAATTAGAGCAAAATGGGTGAGAGGCTACTCACAGGTTCCTGACCAACTTTTGTGCTGCTTAACCAAAGAAGAAAAGCCTCAGTTGCCCAGCAACTATTAACAGCATTGATGTTCTCAGAGCAGAGACACCTTGTGGCTTCTGCTTTCTGTTGACTATTAATTTTCCATGTAGTTTTTGGAGGAAGCTTTTCCTTCATAGAAGAGGCTACTGATGTGCTTTTGTTTGGATATGCTTTAGGTAGTCTCAGCTGCTGATAGTTTAAGGTCACGTCATTTTTCTCCCCCGCCCCCAAAAGAAAAACAAAAACAGCGTTCCACAAAGAAACTCAACAAATACCTTTGAGTAACATAACTATCAATCTAAATCTAAATAAATAAATTTTAGTTTGAGACTATGTCAGCAAGTTTCATGTGAATTCACATGGTTATAGTGTTACCTGGGGAATACAGCCACAAGTATGCTGAGAACTAAGCTGTGGCATCAGCAACTGTTTTTTCAAAAGTACATATATCTGTTCACATTAAAATATTTGAAAAACTGGAAAGAATTAATGTAACACTTGTTACATTATTATGTTGAAGCTTTACTTTAAAAGAGATATGTTTCAGAGGGGGAACAGAAAAAATAATCCTTTGCCATTGCTCAATATCAACAGATGCCACATCTCAGCAGTTGGCTTTGAGTATTTGTGCTTCTTATTCTGATATTCTTGGTGAGTTTCACAGTTGAAATGAGATATAGCCTCTACATAATAACATTCTGTGATAACAATGCACAACTTACACACTCATTATTTTTATTGTGGCCATTATCTTGAGGTTTTATTCATAATTATAAACAAGTATATATGATTTAAAAATATAACTTATTGTACAATTAAATGTACCTGAATTGGAGGGATAAGCAAAAAATATTAAAATAATATAAATTATATTAAATATAATCAAGCAACGTTAAATGTTCACTGTTGCTGTACTGAAGGAGATTTAGGAATGTTTTATTCACAAGAACTAAAGTAAGAATGCTTGTTCAGGATTTCTGCTAATAATCAGATGTCTTTAATGCAGTCATATTCAGTTGCTGGGGGCTACACAGAAAGATATAAACTGGGGAGCAACAACCCTTTTGTGCAGTAAGACAGAATTTGCACAAAAACTAGAATTTACTGAAGGGCTTTCAGGCTGTCATTTGATTTTTCTCATAGTGGTTTCTAGGGAGCCATCGATTGCTAATTAATCCAAGGAGAAGTTAATTATGTATGGCAGGGTTATTAGCACGCCCATTTTACAGATGAGGAAGCAGAGGAAGGGGCTTAGGTGTGCCACAGGCCCCACTTAAAGGACGGCTCTTTCCACTGCTGAGTGCTGTTCTTGGAGGAGTCAGAGCACTGGACTGTGTCACTAATCCTCTTAAAGTTACTTAATGTGGCTGGTAGGGCACATGTAAGATTATTCCTGTTTCACTTTAAGAAGAATGAACTGTTCTCACACAAATGTGTTGCCCCGGTTTTTGGCAGACTTTGGAATCAGCTTTAAATTTTTAATTGAGGAAATTTATTTTTGCTTTTCTTTGGGATAATTTACTGTTGAGCACATGAAATATAAGGATTTGGAAGCAAGTCACGATAGTTTTTGATATCTTGTTTTTGTCTTAGCCGCTGCACAATGATGAGTTTTCTTTTTTCATAAACATGAATAAAGCTTTAAAATAGTTCCTGAAATACTGATACCTGCCAGTATGTTATTGAGTAGTTTTTGTCAACTTGACACAAACCTAGACATAACTGGGAAGAAGGACTGTCAATTAAGGAGCCATCAAATTGGCCTGTGGGCGTGTCTTAAGGGCTAATTAATGGGTGGAGGAAGGGCTAGAACACTGTATGTGGTCCGAGTTAGCCCTGGACAATTGGTTCTAGACTCTACAAGGATAGTAACTGAGCAAGCCAATGAGATAAAGCCGGGAGGCAGCACCACTCCATGTTACCCACTGTAGCTTCTCCATCCAGGATCCTGTTTGATTTTTTTTTTTTTTTTTTTTTTTTTTTTTGCTGTCTTCCCTTGAAGATGGGCTCTAACCTGTATAATATAATAAACCCTTTCCTCTATCCTCAAACCACAAATAATGATACTTACAAGATAATTACAACAAAAGCTCATGTATAGTTACTTAAATATGTGAAAAGTAGTGTAAAGAGCATGTGTGAAACACTTAAATGAAATAGTAATTATATTTACATTTCACTGGTGCTATGCATAAAATTTTTGAGATATTAATAAATATTTAAATACAAAATTGGCTATGGTAGCCTCACTGCTGTCTCTCCTCTGGTCAAGGTATCCACTTATAATATTTCAAATTTGTAGCTACTTATATCTTATTTAGATCATCTGATCACCGAGAATAGAATAAACACGGTTTTAGAGCAGGAAATTAATTTATAATAAAATTGAAGACATTTAACAGAACTATTTTTTCACATACTAAAATACAAAAGAGATATCAGAAATTTAAAGTTTATTTTCCTTAGTTTTTACTAGTTTTTAATGAAATTCACTCAGTACATTTCTGTCATATTCATCTTCCCTCCTCTCATAGCCATATTTTGTTTCCTTTATGCAGCTGTGCAATTTTCCTTGCACTGGGATCTGGGTGTCTTCTTTTTGTTATTTTGTTTTTTTTTTTGGTAGTGGTACAGTTGATGCTGCCTGTATAAACTTTGCTGTGTGGACTGTACTGGAACATGTTTAACCCAAAGGTACTAAGTTCATTTGTTGTTATTGTTTGTTTAATCTTTTGAGTATTTAACTTTGTTTTTCTCTTTTATTGAAAATAGGTTTTCTTCTCAAATAATATATCCTAATTTCAGTTTTCCATATATCTATTCCTCCTAGTACCTTGTTACTTCCCCTCCCATTCAGATCAACTCCTTCTCTGTCTCTCATTGGAAAAGAACAGTCCTGTAAGAGATAACATTACAATATAACAAAGTAAAATAGAACAAGATAAAACTATCACATTGCAGTTGAACTGGACAAACCAACAGAAGAAAAAGAGGCCAAGAAGCGGCACAAGAATCTGGCAGAGATCCCCTAGTTCACATGCTCAGGGATTCCATTAAAAAAAACAAACCAAACCAAAACAAACAAACAAAAAAAACCAAAAGACTAAGACTAAACTGAAAAGCACACTGTACACACAGAGGGCCTGGTGCAGTCCTGTGCTTGCTCCTTCAGTCTTTGTGTCTATGAGCTTTGACTGCGTTGCTTTAGAGGGCCGTGTTCTCCTGGGATCCTCCATCCCCTGTGGCTCTTAAACTTAAACTTCCTCCTTTAATGTGGAGCTGCCTGAGGTCTAAGGGAAGGCTGAGCATTTTAAGATCTCTAAGTCTAAATAACATCTAGTTGTGGGTCTCTGTATCTGTTCCCACTGCTGGAGGAGAGGAGGCATCTCTGATGATGGCAGAACAAGCCCTAATCTACGAGGACAGCAGAATGTCATTAAAGTTATGTCATCACTGCAAACTAAATTAGAAAAACAAACCCTGCTCTTTCAGCAGCTATCAGTTCCAATAGCTCCTTAGCTAGAGGAGTGGGATTTAGTGTCTGCCTCCTTTCCTCACACTGAGATTCTATCTGGCCTGAGCTTGCACAGGTCTTGTGTTTTCTGTCATCCATATTGTGAGTTAACTGCTTGACTGTGTCTGGAAAACACTATTTCTTTGTCATGGTCTACCACCTTGGGCTTTTATTATCTTGTTGTTTCCTCATTAGCAATGACCCCGTTTGTGGCTAAGCATTCTACAGCGTTTTATTATGCATGTTGGCCAGCTGCAGGTCCCATTGTTAATTATAGCTGGATACAGAAGCTTATTCCATGTTGTGAGATGCACTACTCTGCAGGTATAGTAATTAACTACTGCACCACTCTACAGGTATAGTAATGTTAAACTGCGATAGGTAAGTAGGTTTAATGCTATGTTCACGTAGTAGACTAATAGTAATGGGTTCTTTACCAGGGCCTATAACCCTGATGCCAGGTATAGGTTTGAATTAATGAAACCAGCTGTACCTGTGGGTGTGCCTTGTCAGGCCAGTCACTATTGTAGCTCACAAGGTGGTTCACAGCTGGGTAAGATTAATGATTACTAAGAGATTGTGGTAGTGTGAACACCACTTTCCAGAAGCATGAAAGCTAGCCATTAGGGATGAACATTACACCTCTACACCAGCTTGACTTTTCCATGCTCTATGAGTCATACATGTGTTCTCCTCAGCCCTAAGGTCTTAGGTCCTAGAGGGTAACAAGAACATTGACAATAGCTATTAATATTTGGGAATCTCAGGGACTTCAATGACTATTCCAGAAGAGGATGTGGTTTTGGCATCAAGCATTTTATTTGTCATCCTGTGATATCTAATAAAGGCTTTGTTGCCCTAATGTAAAGAAATTTCACTTTAGTTCTTTGTATATGTATTTAGTAAGCTTCTACAGTAGTGCCATTTCCATAGTACCTTTCCAAATTATCTATAGCATTACTATCCCACTAGACAGTCTCTTCCTTGCGTTCATCTCTGATCCCTCACCCCATTTAACTATTCCTGTCCCATCAGAAACCTTTGAGACGTTAAACCACTGTTCTGTTTCTCTTACCTTTTATAACATCTTTAGGTATTCAACACTGATCACCCATACTTCCAGACTCAAAACTGGTATCAATAAAGGAGTGAAACTTGTGACCTTTGTCTGTGTCTGAGTTACCTCACTTTAGATTATCCTCTCAAACACTAACTTTTGTTTTCCTTAACTTCTGACCAATAAATTAAGCCCTTATCTCTCTGTATATCCTGCCTTCTCTCATTTTGCACAAAACTCAGCTGTAAATATCTCCATAAACTCCAAATAAGGCGAGATATTCTGAATCTGATAGTGAAGGAAGTAGGCAATATGCTTGAATTCTGCTCCGACTACAATAGTGTAAGCAGGAAGACCAACAGTTAATATGTGGG
Source organism: Acomys russatus (assembly GCF_903995435.1). Taxonomy (NCBI): domain Eukaryota; kingdom Metazoa; phylum Chordata; class Mammalia; order Rodentia; family Muridae; genus Acomys; species Acomys russatus. Next base: position 41,890,426 of record NC_067167.1, read on the forward strand.
ACCTCATGAAACTAAAGTTTTGTGTAGCGCATAGAACACCATTACTTAAGTGAAGATGGAGCTTGTAGTTGGAAAAATAATCTTTAACAACCACACATCCTGAAAAGAATTAATACTTAGGATATACAGAGAACTTGATGGGCTTGGTGGTGCATGCTTTTAATTCAGCACTCAGGGAGGCAGAGGAAGGCAGATCTCTGTGAGTCTACAAAGCCAGCCTGGTCTACAAAGCAAGCTCCAAGACAGGACAACCATGGCTGCACAGAGAATCCCTGTATCAAAAACAATTACACAAAGAAACAAACAAAAATAAAATAAAATAAACAAATAATCAAATGAAGCATATAAACAACCCAATCAAAAACAGGGCATGTAGCTAAACAGAGAGTTCTCAAAAGAATAAATGAACATAGCTGTGGCATCATGTATAAATATGTTCTATGTCCTTTAACCCTTAGGGAACTGTAAATTGGCACTACTTTGATATTTCATCTTTCCCTGGGCAAAAAGAATATTTAAGATAAAACTAAGGAATGATGATAAATGGCATCATAGATGTCAGAGCGGGGAACATTTATCCACTGCTCATGGGAGTGGGCACTAGTGGAGCCATTATGGACAGGAACGTGGGGGATCTTCAAAAGCTGCGAAACCATCTCCAGATTATTATATACCTATACCACTGTTGTGCATATTTCCCAAAGATTCTATATTGCATTACATTGTACTTTTCAAAAGCAATGACCATTTTCTTCTATGGTAAGTATAAAATCTTTTTTTATTTTTAGATGAATTTAAAATATACTCTCCATTAGATCCAGCCCCAAATGAAAACAGATAGGAAATATTTCAAGCTGTGCTGCTGAGGTTGTGCTTTAACAGAGAATAAATGTGGCAAACCCTAATTCCAGGCTAGTATTCGCATGTCACTGTTTCTGTTCATACATGCCACTCTCTTTCAGCTCTCTATTAGCTGCTGGAGAGTGCTTACTATAGATAATCTATATTACATTTTATTTTGTACATGGTACAATTTGAAATAATACAATGAGCACTTCAGTGTGGCAGCGCACTGTTTCTTCATGACAATATTAACAACTGTCTGAGACAGGAACAGAAAATGAAGAAAGCACTGAGAACATGTGTAACCTATGGAATGACACAGAGAACAAGCCAGACACTAGTCAAGAATACGGAAGGTCTCAATGTAAACACAAAATCAAAGGTAGAAATTATTTACTCTATCTCCTATGGCACTCGAATGTCATGATAGCAGTGCCAACAGATTGAGAAGGTAGTGTGCACAGTAGGAGCTCTGTCAATGAAGCTGAATACACCACAACAAATCCAAAACAGGCACGTGCAATGCTTAAAGTATATCTGTGCAAATGACAGTCATTTTAATGTAAGAGAATGATTCTGCAACTAAATTAATGATTCAAATAAGCTTACTTGGATTCTCACAGGGCAGAATTCAGAAGTCATTTCCTCCTCCTAATCCTTTATAATACTGTGTCACTCACAAATGAGATGGTTCCCATTAGCTCATGTAATAGACCACAGTCTCTGATTAACACTATGCTAAATATTCATATCAGTTAAAAAAAATCCTATAGTCAAAACCTAGTGGTTTAAATAAATAAATAATTTAAATAATAAAAAATAAGTAAGTAATAAATAAATGGTTGAGTAAATAAAAGACAGATATTTACTTACCCTGAGCTTACTTACTAATTATACAAATGGTTTAGTATCTTGTAGCTTACAGAAGAGGAATATGACAAGGGCTGAGACAACTAAGTTAAGCAAGAATGACTTAAGTAATAACTTGGTTCTAAGTTGTTAGAATGAAAGAATAGTAAAGTCAGTATTCATACCCAAAGGGAAGACTGACACCTTGAACATAGAATACAGCCTAATTATTTCTTTGTGTGGGAAACATGTTTTCTCAAATTGCCAAGAGCTCTGTGTTCACAAACAACTAATGATTACACAGATATACACTAAACCAATGTAATGGATAGCACTCCGTGAAAATGTGAAAGAGAACTTCTGCCTTAAAGTCTTAGATGTATACCATTTCATCACAATTAAAAGAATAATGAAGAGAATATGAAAAAGGGATGTATGTGAGGCATTTATAGATAGGCAGAAACCACACTAGAGACACAACATAAACAACTTCTTAAGCCTTCAGACTAGTCAAGGGTGGTCAAAGATGACTGTAGGAATAGTGTTTGTGAGTATCAGTACTGGGAGCTATAGGGAATGTGCTTGAACAGTTGGTTGAACAACATTGAGGTAGTTTTGTTGGCCATGCCAAGCAAGATCAACTTTACATTGTAAGTACTGTGAGTGGAAATCAGATACTGAAACAGAGATGTTTTACTTTTATTCTGCAGTAGGAATCAGGGTCATATGTTACAGGAGAAAAGCCACTAGGTAAGGTAAGGAAAAGAAGCAGAAGAGCAACAGTATTAATCTGAATATTAACTAAGAGTTGAATTTCAGTGTTTGCAGAGATAATATATAAGAAAGTAATATCTATTAGTATACTCACACATCTATACATGTATATATAATATTAATATTTACCAATTCTTGTATTTCCAGAGTTCCAGTTCCATTTGCATTATATAGAGCCTTGGCTGAAGGAGAGATAAACATGTTTTTTGTTTAGATCACAAGTGGGGGATGAGAAAAAGACTTGTGAGAGAACAGGTGATGTTTATCCCCCTAGAAGTCGAACCACCATGTGGGGGAGATTGGTTATTAAGCAGCTGAAAAACATCTTTGAACAAATGCTGAGAGAAGGTATAAATGTGAACCAAAATCAAGAGGCGGGGCCTTTGGAGACTTGGGATAGTTTTGAGTGTTTGTTCATCACTCCACTTCAAGACGCTCCTAGAGAGAACGGCTCCTTCGGGGATCAGGGCTCCGGCTGAGATTCCAGGTTCTGGTTGCTCCAGTTTCCAGCAGAAAAAGTCCTGCTGATTAAGCCAGGAGAATCATTTCTCAGAACTGATATCCTTATGGTTTCATTATTGTATTCTTTAATCCTCTTTTCCTATTGTTTAGGTTAGTCGAGTTATAAGTGAGGTACTCTCGTTTAATAAGTTTGTAATAAAATATATTTGCTCAGAAAATTGAGCCTCCACTTGGCAGGTAATATATTTTTCTCCTCTATTTATAATGAGGAGACTGAAGCCTGAACTTCTGTGGTTTGATTATGTGGAAAGCAGGGCTAAGTTCACTTTTCCAGTGTGTATTTCATCTCCCGGATTGTAAGTGATAACTGTAGATGAGCAGAGTGCTAAGGAATAGTGGCAAGTGCACTAAATACCATACTTAGGGTTGGGGGCACACATTCATTTTTCAGACCACTAGGGCACCATTCAGTGTAGTGCAGTAAATTAGAAAAACCCAGCTTGAGTCCAAGGAATGTCATAGAGACTGGAAATTATGAATCTCCAAAGGATCATAAAATCCTGAACCAGAAGAAATGTTAAAATATGATACAATCTATTTCTTTCTTCCATGAAGACTGACTGAACATAAAACATATCTAAAAGGTGTAGGTGATCTGTATATTCTAAGCCCATTACTCTGAGCTCTAAGGAACTCACACAAGAGTGAAAGAGGATTCAGTGAAAGCTTCCCTGATTACTCCTCTTAAGGCAACTATAGGACAGTATGCTTGGCAAACTTCATGCTTGTTCTAGAGATAATGGCGTATGGTGTATTTTCTGGCTGTTCTAGGAGAGGGACTGATTTTAAATGTGCTGTATATAAACTGGAGCTAAGCAACAGGAACTTTTTAAGCTAGGCTCCTAACACATCATTCTGACAACGAGCTCTATTTAAAGAAAGGAGCAACAGAATAAGGAAGCAAGGAGGGAAGGAAACTAGGAAGCACAACAGTAGTAAAATAAGATAGGGTCTCTTTTGTTTGAAAAAAGCTTTAATTCATTTTACTTTCCTAGACTGATTTTTCCACAGTGGTTGTAAAAAGTTTGCTTTCCCACCAGTGAAGGAGTCATCTTCTCCTTGCTGTGTGTCCTCAATAGCATGTGGTGTTACTTGAGATTTTGATCTTAGCCATTCTGAAGGGTGTAAAACAGAATCTCAGAATCATTTTGATTTGCATTTCTCTGATGACTAAATACCGAATATTACTTTTAGTGTTTCTTGGTCATTAGAGATTTCTCTTTTGAGAATTCTCTATTTAGCTCTGTTTACACCATTTTTAGTTGGGTTATTTGGTTTGTTGGTGTCTAGCTTTTTGAGTTCTCTATGATTTGAGATATTAGCTTTCTGTCAGATGTAGCATTGATGAAGACCCTTTCATAGTTTGTAGGCTGACAATGTGTTCAATTGACAGTGCCCTTTGCCTTACAGAGGCTTTTCAGTTTCAAGAGGCAGCTTTTATTAATTGTTCATCTTAGTGCCAGAGCTGTTGGTGTTCTGTTCATGAAGTTGTCACCTGTACCAACAAGTTCAAGGCTCTTCCCCACTTTTCTTCTGTTAGAGTTAGTGTATTCGGCTTTATGTTGATCTAATTGGACTTGAGTTTTGTGCAGGATAATAAATATACTTAAAAATCCAAGAGAAGGTGAGGAAAGTTACTGGTGTCTCATGTAACCCACGAGATGCACACAAGGTTGTATTAAGAGACAAATGAAGCAATTGTAGAAAGTAATCTGGGAGCCAATATAGGAAGCATGCAAAGATGTGTGTTAAGTGCAGGCCATCATTGGGAACTGACCACTTGAGTCAAGGCTCCCATACAAGGATGCAGTGTACTCCTGCCTGCAGGTGTGCCCTGACCACACAATGTGGGTAATGATGTGTGCACACACTGTTTATCTACTTCAAATCTGGCAGAAAAGGATCAATCAGTGGAAAAGTATAAATTCCACACCACTACCATGAGCAATACATTGACTAAAGAAAAGAATATGCTTACTGTACAAATGTGTCATAAATCAAAACACTAATTCATAAAGTGCTAGAGTGATTTGATACAATTAAATGAGAGAATCAATTCAAACTGTAATAACAGAAAACAATATGGCAGATACCTCTAAAGATGTCTATCATATTTAAAGAAAAAATTTTCTAAGGTGAGAGAAACAGCGTAAGTCTTGTATGGGACAATGTTCTAACAAGTGACTACACGTGTGTACACTCTGGGCATCAAATTAAAATACTTGAGATTTATTGCATGTAAATTGCATCTCACTGACACCTTTGTTCTGGTTCTATTTTTTTCCACTGACCCTAAACAACACACTCTCACCTCTTAAAGCATAGGCCATGTTCCCTCAGAGGAATTACCTGCATTCAGGAAGGCTTCTTTGGAAAAATAATGTGGACTTTTGTCACTGCTTATGTCCTGAACATAAATAATTTAATTTTCTTTATTTCTGTGTAAGTTATGACAACTTCCACACTGTTAACTCAACATAAATGTGTCTTAGTGCCACTTGACAAAGTCACTTCTGCTCCAATGAGTGTGACTGTTGTACTTGCTTTGACCACTATTCGTTTGAAAACTGTCTTTATCCTGCCTTGAATTGTAAAGATAATATGGGCAGCTTTGGCATTGCAGTGGTTGCCCAAGGTTAAATGAACACTTGTAGGCTGAGTTCTACTGGCGGGTTCCCTCCAAGGTGCTCTAATATTTTACTGTAGCACTCTCGTGCCATTCTACCAGATCCTCTGCCAACTTGCTGTAACCTGGATTTTGCTCCTTAAATCTATATGGACCCTAGTCTTTGGATTAATATCACTTTGAAACGTTAATTTAAACAATTATGGTCAAATGATAGAAGGCCCTGGTATTTAGAAATAAATAAAAGACAAAGAAATATAACATTTGACGTTTTTGTAATGTACCAGCTGATATTTTAATCAATGACAGATGAGCGTTTGCTAGCGTCAACAACTTCATTTTCTGTGGAGGATCCTATGTTTTCTAAGTTACTCTGTTCTCTACCTACCTGTCAGGTCACTTCCATGTGCTGTACTATAGACAGCATTGCTATGAACAGATTTGCTCCTGTATTAATTCCTTCAGTGTTCACTGAAGTTTAGGCACCCACAGCAACACCTCAATAAACACTTTAGCATAAAAACAATCTTCATGCCTAAAAGGCAAGGAGCGCTGTTAAACTTGTTTTAGGAATGAAAAACAATGGTATATGGAGGTTGTTTATTTCTTATACAACACACAAAATGTATGACATGGATGAAAATAATTAGCATTGTTAAAATATCTGCACTACTCAAAACAACTTACACATTTGATAAAATTTTCATTAAAATGATAGTCTTTGAAGACTCAGAAAATAATCAGTCCTTGAGTTAATGTGCAAATAAAGGACAAAGGAGAAACACTGAAGGCATAATACTGCACAGCCTCAAAAATACACTAATTACATAGTAATGAAAGAAACATGATATAGGCACAGAAACGCACACAACACCCAGCAAACTCTTGTTTTAGATGTGCTTTCGTAAATATAATGTAGAACTAAGGACTAGGCTTCAAACGTGTCTGTGACTGAAATTCTAGGATCCTTCATCTTTATGAAAGTAATGTTATGTAGTAAACTGTCACTAACCCACGTCTAAATTCGCACAGTGAGGAACCCAAACAAACTATTTTTTTTCCACAAAAATGTTTGGATGTTTGTCTTAAACCAACGCTTCATTAGACCTTTTGTATACCCATAGACAAGAGCTCGGACTTCCTGTTCTTAGCTTTGAATCTTATTGCCTAGTAGAGCGGACGTTATAAAATATGCTTTATGACCATTACAAGAGACAGACATATGAGGAGTCACCATATCCTCACATAATAATTCCACTTCCCTGGGTTTTCAGACCTGGAACTTTCTGGTGTTGATTTGTCAGTTTTCCTAGCCACTTAATTTTGTTAATAATATAATTTTGCAGTTTAAAATGTTCTTTACATTATGGCCCAGTAAGTCACTTTTTCTTTTGAAAACAAGAGTAAATTAGAGACATTCTATTTGCATCCATCACCATAATCAAAGACTTTTTCTACCAGTTTCTGTATTAAACTTTCCGTTTATTTTATGTGTTTATTGTTTTGGTCACAAATGTGAGATGTGGAAATATTTTTAGTTCATCCTCAGTCGAAAACAAACGTATGATGGGACACATGACCTTGGTCAGCTGAAGACAGACTGAGGAGAAGCACACGACCTTTGTTCAAGGAAAACAGACAGGTAAGAGGGTGCCGAGTGTTTAGAAAGACTATAAATAGAAGCCCACAGACAATGAGACAAGTTTTTTGGATCACTACACTTTGCAACAGTTTACATCACTTTGCTGGTCTCTTTGCAGTGAGGGATGTTCCAGAAAACTTCTGGTAAGTCAGGGGAGTATGGCCACTTCCACTGGCTCATGCCAATTAGATGGAGCTTTACTGTTTATGGTGAATGAAGCCCCTGCTACTGATTTGTGTTGCTGTTTGGTGCTTGCTATTGACTGGACTGCTGGTATCCTGACACAGCAGACTGGAATTGGATGGAGGAACTGTGTCTAAAAACGTCCACATCCTGTCTAGGAACCCCACAAGAAGAACATCAAGGCTGGAGGATCTGGACTCAGGGGTGCTTGTACAAACTGCTGTTATGAACCAAAGACAATGCATGTTGCAAACCTAGAGTCCTTATTCAGATCTAGCCAGGGACAGCTCATTCTCCATGGCTGTGGGAAGAGTGGGAACTGACTCTGAAATGAACTCTGGCACCCCCGATTTGATTACTCCACCTTGGTGGGGAGTCCTGGTGGCACTCAGGGCAAGGGGAAGCAGGCCATCCCAATGGGACCTGATAGACTGTGATCATATGGTGCAGAGAGGAGTCCCCTCTTTCACAGGTCTGGGGAAGGGGAATAGGGTGAACGAGGGAGGGAGGGGGGATGGGAAGATACAAGTGATAGGATAACAATAGGGATCCAATCTGAATAAATTACTTTAAAAAAAGAAGAAGAACGAAAGAAAGAAAGACATGAATAACAAACCAAAACAACAAAAGCAACAACAGCAAAAAGTCCATAATCCCCGCCTCTATTAATCTTCATTCTTTCCTGCCTCTGATTGGGGGTTGGAAGGGATGTAGAGGCATTTAAAAACCCTAAATCAAGTATGTTTTTAAAAAATAAATCTAAGCCTAGAAGTTTCCAAAACAAAATAACAATTACCTTGAAAATAATAAGGCAGTGACATACTTCAACAACCCAGAATAAAAACAATCAAACCTTGGTTTCTATAATGATGAGTGCTTTTTGTATACTCTTAGAGCATTAAAAGGAAATAACATTTATAATTAAAAATACAGAAGTTATTTCTGTTCTGCTATCATAAATCTCACAATGTTATTTCAGCCTTATGTCTTTAAATATAATGAAAACTACTCTGTGGATATATATGGAATATAAAAGTATGCTGAAAAATTTAAAGTTTATAATTGATGTTGAAATAAAATTATCAGTTACTTAATTAAATAAGCAAAGTTTAGATCATTGCTTTCTGTTATTAATTACTTACCCCAGCTCTTCTTTTCTTGTGACACTTTAAATTCTGATTTTGAAAATACAAATATAATTATATCATTTCCCCTTCTCTTTCTTTTCTTCAAACCATTTTATATATTTCTCCTTGCTTGTTTTCAATTTGTAACCATTTTTATTGATTGTGTTTATGCACATAGGTACACATTTCTAAATGTATAAATACAACCTGCTCAGTCTGTGTATGTAAGGGTAAACCACTTGGTGCTGGATAACCAAATAAATGATGTGCTCTCTCCTGGGGAGGAATATTGCTCTTGTTCTCAGCAGTCCTTAGTTTTCTGTAGTTCTCTGTGTAGGGTTAATGCCTCATAGTCTTTCAGCTGTTCACTTTGTGTTTTCTTTGCTCAGCTTACTTTTGGACAGTTAGATTGAAGGAACTTTCTGAGCATAAGATCGGGCACTGTTAAGAAACACAGTCTCACAGCAAACTCTCTGATTTCTGGATTTAAAATTTTTTAGTCTCTTGTGCTGTGCCTGGTGACACCTGGGGAAGACATCACCCCTGCCTCGGTTTTTATAAATGTCTTACTCAAGTTCAAATCTCCAGCTTGTGAATCAACCATTTCTCTGACTTGATAATCAAGTATTAGGCTTTGGGCGGGAGGGAAGACTGTAACACGAACAACTTCTTGTCTTTTTTCCCCCTCTGCCATCATTGTAAATAACTTGTAAAGGCCAAACCCTGGTTCTGTGCTTTTTTTTTTTTTTTTTTTTTTTCTAACTGCTAAAACTGTTCTCTGCCACCTGGATTTACTCTAACACTTGGAAAAGGAATAAATGTCCTGTTTAAAAAAAATGGTCTACCCTTTCTTCTGCAGTGTTCCTTGAGCCTAATGTGTTAGAGATTTTGTAGATGTTTCTACTGGGAGCTGTTCTATGGCACCATAGTTTTCATAATATCATGTTATTTTTAAGAAACAAGCTAAAACTTATAAAATATTAGGAATATAATTCATGCCTTTTCAAATATATGAAGCAACATAATACTGAAGGCAAAGTAAATTACAGTAATATTTAAATTTCCAGCAATATGACATTTTTATTGCCATTTGCATTTAGACTGATTTATCTTTCCTTCAAGGAGGAAGCAATTTAGAAGGTTGTGACTGAGAAGTTAAAAGATGGTTATCAGACACATATAGAAAGGAGAACTTGCAATGCTATTTAGTTTAACAGATAGTTTCTACATACATTATATGATCTAATGCTTCAGGTAAAATCTGAAATAATCCCAGTGCATGTTACCCAGAGTGTCCACACTTGACTGTTCAAAGGCTGATGTTTAAGGTCAACTTTTAATTATTTCAATTACATTATTCAATTTATTGTTCTCTGCGAGTACATTTTATGTGTGTATATGTTGTTGCATGCACACAGAGGACAGGTTACTCTGTTCTCTCCTTCTACCCCAACATGTAACTCAAGGCATCAGACTTGGTGGCAACAAGTTTTACCCACTGAAGCATTTGGCCAGTCCTCAAGTTCAAATGTTTAATTTCTCCACCATAACTTAACAACAATAAAAATGCTGCACTTTGGGTTTAAATTGAGCAGTCTTATTCGTCAAGCTGAGGCAAATCTAGCAGATATATTGAACTGAGAACTACTTCCTCACGTCCCAGATGCCACTTCTAGCTCCTTCACAAATCTTCACACAAATTATACATTCTGCTTGTGAAATATTATAGAGATTAAAAGCTACATATTCATAAAAGAGAATGCTTAATAGAACCAGATATAGTATAATGAATAGAAAACAGTGGGTAGAAATAATTTTAGGTGTGGTATACAGTATAAAGTTCTCTGTGCATTACTATTTTCATATGTACAACACAGGCACACGTCAAAGATTTTGAAGTATGTAGGAAACAGAATGAAGATGAGGTTTGATAACTTCAGATAAGACATAGTGAAAAATTAAGCTTTACATCCAAGGTTGTTGAATACTTCTATAATCCCATGGAAAGGGAGGATGAATCAGGGCTACACATTAGCTTTTAGGTCATTCTGCAAGAAATAGAGCTTGTTCCCGCCCTCCCGCCCAAAAAAAAAAAAAAAGATTCAAAATTAATCAGAACTGTTTATAGAGAAAGAACCAGGAGTGTCACCAGTTTCTAATCAAGCATTTGGAGGTTGAGCTCTAGTAAAAGCTGAAGGCAGGAAGGCAAAGCTGGAACAAAGATCTCCCTCAAACATCTCCATGAGATAAAAAAAAAAAAAAAAAAAAAAAAAAAAAAAATCAGATTAATGACTGCCAAGAGAACTGAAACGTTTGAAAAATCAAGTATGGGTCCCATTAAAATGTAATGAAGAATCCAAATGATCAAGAAAGACTCAAAAAGGCCACATGTACTAACTTTAAGTGTAATTACTGAACCCAACTTTTGATCTTGAATAAAGTGCCAAGGAATGGAGAGAATTCTGCCTTAACTGTGAAACCATGAACAGAAGAGAAAAAGAAAGGTACTTTGAGTTTTTTTTTTTAATCTTAGTCATTCTTGTTTTAATTTTTTTTATTTTTTAAATAATTTATTGAGATTACATCTCAATTGTTATCCCCTAATTTGTATCATCCCGTTTCCCCCTCCCTCCCTTCTTCACCCTATTCCCCTCCCCTAGACCTGTAACAGAAGGGGACCTCCTCCCCCACCCTATAATCATAGCCTATCAGCTCTCATTGGGATAGCCTACTTGCCCTTCCTTTGAGTGCTTCCCACCAAAGGGAAGTGGTCAGTCTCTGCTCTCCACACAACTGTGGAGAATGTGCTGTCCATTGGCTAGATCTGAATAGGGGGTCTAGGTTTACTGCATTCATTGTCTTTGGTTGGTACAGCAGTTTGTGCAGGCTCCCCTGGGTTCATATCTGCCAACCTTGATGGTCTTCTTGTAGGGTTGCTGGACCCTCTGAGTCCTTGTAATTCACCATTCTTCCAAACTACTTTCACCTGGAGTTCCAATAGGGAGTCCCAGTAACTGCTCTGATCCTCCACAGAGTTAAGACTCCCAGAGGATATCCATGTAGAGCTAGTATCCAATTGTAAGTGAGTATATACCATGCGGGTCTAGGTTAACTCACTCAGGGTGATCATTTCTAGTTCCAGATTTCCTTATTTTAATAGCTGAGTATTCCATAGGGTAATGTACCACAGTTTCATTATTCATTCTTTGACTGAGGGACATGTACATTGTTTCCAGATTTTGACTTTTACAAATAAGGTTGCTATGAACATAGTTGAACAAATGTCCTTGTGGTGTGATAGAGCATCTTTCCAGTATATTCCAAGGAGTAGAATATCTGGGTCTTGAGGTAGCCCTATTCTCAATTTTCTAAGAAAGTGCCAAATTGATTTCAAAAGTGGTCGTACAGGTTTGCACTCCTACCAGCCATCAAGGAGTGTTCCCCTTTCTCCACATCCTTCCCTTGTCACTTGAGTGTTTTAATCTTAGCCCTTCTGATGGGTGTAAGATGGAATCTCAGAGTCGGTTGGTTTGATTTGCAACACATTTCTCTGATGACTCAGGACACTGAGCACTTCTTTAAGTGTTTCTTAGCTATTCGATATTCCTCTGTTGTGAATTCTCTGTTTAGCTCTATATCCCGTTTTTTAATTAGGATAGTTGATTGGGTGGTGCTTAATTTCATGAGTTATTTGTATATTTTGGATATTAGCCCTTTGTCAAATGTAGAGTTGGTAAAGATTATTTCCAAGTCTGTATGCTGTCATTTTTAATGTTGACAGTATCCTTTGCCTTATAGAAGCTTTTCAGTTTAATGGGGTACCATTTATTAATGGTTGATCTTAGGGTATGAGCTCTTGGTGTTCTGTTCAGGAAGTTGTCTCCTGTGTCAATGATTTCAAAGCTCTTCCGCACTTTTTCTTCTAACAGATTGAGTATGTCAGGTTTTATGTTGAAGTTTTAATCCACTTGGACTTTTTGTTTTGTGCAGAGTGATAAATATGGATCTATTTGTATATTTTCTACATGTAGACATACAGTTCGACCAGCACCATTTGGTGAAGGTGCTATCTTTTTTCTATTGTATGGATTTGGCTTCTTTGTCAAATATCAAGTGCCTATAAGTGTGTGGGTTTATTTCTGGGTCTTTGATTTGATTCCATTGATCAACCAGCCAGTTTCTACGCCAGTACCATGCTATCTTTATTACTGTTGCTCTATAGTACAACTGGAGATCTGGGACTGATATTCCTCCAGAAGATCTTTTATTGTACAGGATTGTTTTTAGCTATTCTGAGTTTTTTTTTTTTTCCATATGAAATTGAGAATTTGTCTTTCAAGGTGTGTAAAGAATTGATTAGGAGTTTTGATTGGAGTTGCATTGAATCTGTAGTTTGCAGTTTTTACTATGTTCCCCCTTATGCACGAGCATGGGAAAATCTTTCCATCTTCTGATTGGGAAGAGTGCTACCAGAAGACCCAGCTATACCAGCATATGCCCAAAAGATACTCTGCCATACAATAAGGAGACTTGCTTAACTATGTTCATTGCAACCTTATTCATAATAGCCAGAATCAGGGAACAACCAATATGTCCCTCAACTGAAAAATGTGATAAAGGAACTATGGTACATTTATACAATGGAATACTATTCAGCTATCAAAAACAAGGAAATCTTGAAATTTACAGGCAAATGGATGGAACTAGAGACGATCATCCTAAGTGAGGTAACCCAGACCCAGGAAGACAAGCATGGTATATATTCACTTATATGTGGATATTAGCCCAACATAGATATACTCTGAGAGATCCCACCGAGAGGGGCGTTGGAATAGATACTGAGACTCAAAGCTGGACTCTTAGTTAAAAGTTGTGAGCTGTATGGAGGAGACGGTGAATGGAAGGACAAGGTAGGGGGTACCTTGGACTCAGTAGGGCCTGCGCAAAGTGAGGCACCAACCTAGGACACTACAAGCAGAGAACCTAGATCCCTTGTTCAGATTTAGCCAAATGGAGAAGGGGAGAGGAGAGCAGGGTACTGACTCTGACATGAACTCTGGTGCCCAAGATTTGATTGATTACTGTCCTTTGGTGGAGAGACTCTGTGGGATCACAGAGAATGGGGATGTAGGCTATCCAGATGAGACCTGATAGGCTGTGGTCAGATGGTTGGATAGAAGGCCCACACAAGTCTGAGGTCTAGGGGAAGGGAATAGGGCAGAAAAAGGAGGGAGGGTGGGAACAGGAAGATCAAACTGAAGGGATTGCAATCAAGGTGTAATATAAATAAATTATAATTAAAAAAAGAAAGGTACCATTAGCAAGCACCTAGCAAAAAAATTGAAACTTTAAACAGGGGATCTGGAAGCTGTAAGAGAGTTCAGGAGTAGTAAGAGCAATAGGAGGAACAAGGGCACCTGTTTGTTCCATAGCCAGGGCTGGGGCTAAGGAGTGAGCAGACTCAGAGACAACCTATAAGGTAATCACTTTAAAAGAGAGTAGACATTTTAATATTATTATATCTCCCAATCCCAAAGCTCTCCTCACCACAACTATCAAAGCAAGCACTACCCAGAGAATCATCATGATGACAGAATAGACGTCCTGGTCTGCGGGACATATCAAACCAGCGTTCACTTGAAAGAGGGCCTGCGGATTGGAAGAGACAGAGACACATGGAGTATGAGGCCAAGATAGATTCTGATCAACACCCACTTTATTAAAAGAGAGTACTGTTTATACAGAAAGGACACCACAAGCTCTGTTACAATCTCACTTCCCCTAGCCCCCAGGCAAGAATACAATCCTCTGAGTACGTCCCTGTAAGAACTTCCTTATTCCTTTCAAAGGTAAACAATCCAAAGATAGCCTAAATACAAGACCTCCTTCAGTAAAGATCAACAACTTGAAGGGCACAGCATGCAGCCTAAGCAAGGTATTTCTAGCATGACTGAATTTAACATGGTTCCCCACAAAGAGGAGCTTGTCTGACTGGAAACTTGGGGTGTGAATATAAGAAACAGACTGTGACACTGAGAAAAAGCAAGCTGAACTCGAGTTACATGAGAAAATCCGTACGTATCAGTGGCTAAGAGCACAGCCAGGCAGTGGTGGCTGAGAGGCTTCTCAAGCTCTGGGGTATCAGACATTTACATTCTGGCTCATAACAGCAGCAAACTTACAGTCATGACGCAGCATTGAAATAACTTTACAGTTGGCATTCAGGACATGAGCAACTGTAGTGAAGTTTTGTAGCGTTAGGAAGATGGAGAGCACTGGTTACCAGTACACTCCTTCAGAGGCTGAGCAGAGGCCCTGCGTTAGCCTCAGATACAGGCAGGGAAGAGTGGGAAGTGTGAGTTGAGGGCTTCAGGGTAAGTAGCAGCGCCACAGCCACTGGGATAGGACAGCTTGCGGTGCACTCCTATCAGAATCCACTTCAGTAGGTAAGATGGGCGGAGTAAGCATTGCTTGCAGTCCACGCTCATTCAACCCAGCTGAAGCCCACACAAAGGTAATTAATTAATTTTGTTCCGCAAAGTCACATATTAAAAAAGTCAAGGGGTGAGGAACCACATTCTTCTGAGGTCTCAGCAGAAAATAAATATTGTCTAGTATATACAAATTATAATTTATGATAAATAGATATGATAATATTTCTTATTTTAAAACATTATAAAATTAAACAGAATAGGTTAAACAAAATAGATCCTAAAATTAATTTCTTTTTTTATGAAATGTTCTTTCATTTTCCGCTTACATTCGCTCCATCACCACAGCCTCTTATATAACCTTCTTTGCTCTTTTTCAATTTCATGGGCTCTTCATTTATAAATACATACATACACCTGTTTATAATTTTAAGATTTTTTTATCTATTGCTTCCTGTTCTCTCACCTATTTAATCATTATCTTTTTCTTTCTCTGATACTGTCCTCCATTTCCCCTTCTTTTTCATCTTATTTGCTAATTTTAGCTTTAAGATTCTTTGAGCTCCTCATTTATCTTATAATTATCCTAGCTCCTTTGCTTTCTAACCTTATTGATAATGGAAATGAGATATACGATTACTTTTTACTACATTTAAATACTTGAAGTTTTGTCAGATCATTGCTTTTCTTACTGCTATCTGCTACTCCCGTACAAATGAGAAAAGTTACCATAAGCAATTGAGTAAATCACCCACTAAGAAGATGCACATAAAATAGAACAAAGACTTGGACAAAAAGTTTTAAAAAGAAAAAAAGTTAGTTTTATTTCAAAGACTAAAAAAATGATCAACATATAGATTCAAAGATAAAAATAACATACTCATGAAAACAGATGCAGGACAGCCTTTGACAAAGTTCAATATCTTTTCATCATAAAGTCCTTGAGGAAATTATAAATAACGTAAACATAACCCATTATAATAAAGATTATATGTGTCAACGCTATGACAATATTATACAAATGTGAGAAATTGAAGTAAATTCTTCTAAAATAAAGAATGAAACAAGATATTGCCTTTTTGTACTCCTGTTCTCTACAATGCTTAAGTCTTAGCCATAATAATAAGAAAAACAAGAAGAGAAAGTCCTATTATCTCTACTTGCAGATGATCTGACCAGATCCCTAAAAGACCTTAAAGACTCCAGCAGAAAAATTATAAAAATCATAAATGCAGTCAGTAAAGTACCAGGATATCTTATCAACATAACAAGCCACCAATCATTGTATATATGTACATACCAATAGTGATCATTACAGGAATAAATTCAGGAAAGATATGCAATTTACAATCTTACCAATGAACATGCAAGTAAAATGAAGCACTAAACTCAGTAAGGAGCTGAAGGGAAGGCCCTGTCTAGTGAGAAGTTTAGAACATTGCCAAAATAAACTGGGGAAGGAACTACAAGACAGAAGGACCTTCCACAGTGGAATGTCCATGTAACTAAAAACTAATGTACAAAAATAGACAAATTCCACTGAAATTCTTCATAAAAATGTCGGGTCCCAGCCCATGGGAAAAATCGAATCAGGGTTCACCTGAAAGAGGGAGTGGGGATTGAAAGTAGGATACAGAGACGCGAGAAATAACGAATCAAGTCAGGAAATTTCTGATCAAGATTCATTTTATTGCTGACTAGCAGGAATATATATAGGGCAAGGTCAATAGGACCTGTTCTTAGCTCACTCACCCTAGGCCCCCGGGCAAGAATGCAGTAGCCTAAATCACTCCCTGTAGAACTTCCTAGTTCTCTGAGTAGTTCCTTGTAAGAACTTCCTAGATCATCTGGGTGGTTCCAAGTTGAGACTTCTCTACTTCTTTCAAAGGTAAATAGTCCAAGGATAGCCTAGAACACAAGAACTCGTGGTGAGGTAAAGGTCAGCAACTCATTATCCTTCCTCTGAGTGCCACTAGGTCTCCCCCTCCAAGGGACATGGTTAAATATGAGGCATCAGAGTTTGTGTGAAAGTCATACCCCACTCAACTGTGGAGAATGTTCTGTCCATTGGCTAGATCTGGGTTGGGGTTTAAAGTTTACCGCCTGGCAAGTTACCAAGAAGAGACTTGATACCCTATGAGCATATACAGGGGGAGAAAATCCCCCTCAGGAACAGTCATAGGGGAGGGGAATAAGGGGAAAATGAGAGGGAGGGAAGATTGGGAGGATACAAGGGATGGGATAACCATTGAGATGTAACAAGAATAAATTAATAAAAAATTAAAAAAAAAAAAAAAAGGTCAGCAACTCGAAGGTCACAGCATACAGCCTAAGCACAGAATTTCTGACATGGCAGAATTTGGCATGGGTCCCCACATAAAAGCAAAACCAAAACGAAACCAAAAACAATTTATAAATTTATGTGTAAACACAAATGACAAGGAACCCCTAAGCCAAAAGAGCAGATATCACAATTCTTTATGCCAAATTAAAGTATACACGCCATGGTCACAAAAACTATGATACTTGCACAAAGCAGACATATAGTTTAACGGCCTAAAATAAGCAGCAGGAAACCTAACTAACACAGCTACAATCACTTGATATTTGACCAAGAAACCAAAAGTGTACACTGGAGAAAAACTGTCTTCAATCAATAGTGTAGGGCAAAGGGTAAGAACACGCATAAGCGTGAAGCTAGATTCTTCTTTCCGACCCTATGTCAATTTAAAACAGATGAAATCCTTTACCGTAAGACTGTAGCTCTGAAAGTCCTAAGGGAGATAGCTCAAGCACTTCAGGATCTAAGCATAGGCAAGGAATTTTTGAAAATGAATGAAAAGTTTCAGAAAAAAATAACAAGAATGGACTAACAATATTGCATGGAGTTGAAAAGTAAAGGAAATACTAACAAATTGAAGAGAAAACCAGGGAGAGGATTATTACTTAAAATCTATAAGGAATACTAACCAATGCTCAACATCCTCAATAAGAAATGAAGGTGTTTATAAGGAGAAAGAGAAATGCTATGCCATGATGGCAGGAATTGAAACTACTATAGCCAGTATAGATATAAATACAAGGGCTTTTCAGAAAAGAAAGAAAAGAAAAATCGGGATTACTGTGAGCTCCTGCTGTTCTGTTTCTGAGTATACCGCCAAAGGAATCTAAGTCAGCATTTCACAGAGATAGCCTTATGGACATTTGTCTTATGGTGCTATCAACAGCACTTTGCTTTGTATGTAGTCAGCCTGACATTTCATCTACAAGTGAACAGTTAAAGAAAATACGATATATAGATGCATACCTCCATGCACCTGTATACATAATATATATCCATAAAGAATCTTATCTAAGCCAGACATCTTTTTTTGTTGTTGTTGTTGCTGTTGTTGTGAAAACTGGATTGTATAAACTTGTTAATTAATTTTCTCATAGATGGAAAAAATTTTGACCAAGCAATACATGGAAGAAAGGGATTAGTTCTGATCACAGTTTGAGTGTACGGTTCATCGTAGTACAGAAGGCCTGGCATCGAGAGTGTGAAACAGCTGACCACACTGAGTCTGCAGTAAGGAAGTGGGGAGTGGAGAACATGGGCTCTAACACCACATGCTCATTTCTGTTCCCATTGGGACCTAACCCATGGCTTTGCTGGAGCAAACATTATGCCAGAGCAGTTGCTACCATGAAGATAGCGACTTGGAAAAAGCTACAAGATAAATATAGAATCCGCAGAAAAGAAAGACAGTAAAGTTTATGAAATAAGTTAAGGAAGGAGGGGAAGGAGGCTTATACCCTTCAGAGCATCCATGTGGAGAATTCAGTGTGACCTAGAACGCTGAACAACACACTGTCAGCAGGGACCATTGGCCTGACGGTTGGCTTTTGTGGATATTATGCTCTGCAAACTTAATTTGTTTGCCACTGTCCCTGTGGGCAAAGTTAATTAGCCGTCTCTCTTACCCTCTTGTGCTTCTTGAAAAATTGCTTCAAATTAAAATCCTGGGTGGTGGAAAGTAATTGACTTAGCATTGATCACATGCATATATCCTAACAATCAAAGAAGACAAAAAAATAAATAAATAAAATAAATATTTGGCCTTTCTGACTTAGCTCATTGGCATTCCTGAATAGGTAAAATACCCGAAACAGAATCAGTGGCAGGTAAACACTGACTTACGACTGAAATTAATAAGGACTACTGTAAATCTATATATCTTTACAAGTTTTGGAAAAAATCCATCTTACTTAAAAGGCTCATTCAAAGTTTAAAATAATGTTAGAGAGTAGAAAATGATATTTAACTAAATGTAGAGTAAATACAAAATCTTTATTACCATTACTGAAACGAAAAAGAAAAATTTACAACACGATATTAAAGTGAATTTATATAACTTAATTAGTTTCGTTAACTAATTAATTAATGAACCAAGCCAAGAAATAATTTAATGATCTATGTCTAAAAATATTCATACCATATACTATACTTGAAAGAAATAGTAGACTCAGATGATTAAATAGACTACATTCATGAAGAAAATTTAAAAATTAAATTATTAACCGTTTGCTATGTTCATATATTGGAATTTTATATTTTGTGTCCTTTCTCAAATAATTTCTACATCTGATCCAAAAAAATATTGTATTCAAAAAACTCTTTTCGCAAAGAAATCCATAATGTCATTCCAAAATGTAGATGAAAACATGAATGATTTGGAGTAGGCAAATCAACTCTGATTTATTTAAATAAAAAAAGTTTTAGAAACCCTTCGAACCAGTTTCTATATTATTTTAATTAAGATAATCAGATGAAGTTTCAATAAGATGATTAATGCTACAGCATAAAACCCTAAAATATGTTGTTTTTTTGTTTGTTTGGTTGTTTTTTTCCCATGCACTAATGCAATTTTATGAAGAAAGAAAACTTTAGAAACAAATGGAACTCAGGATGGGAAAATACAAATATCAGCATTTATATCAAAACATTCATATACATGAATTTCAATAGATTATTAACCTAACTGTCAAAATCCCAAATACTGAGAAAATTATAGGAGTCACATCCATATTCATGATCATGGTACAGGCAAGTAATTTGCAGAATGCTGAATGCAGTATCTATTAACCAAATATTTGTGTTATATTGCATATTAATAATTTCTGCTTCTTAAAACACTGCACTGATATCACATGGTTATCCAACAGAGCAGCACTATTTAGATCTATTAAGGAATATATACCTAGAAAATAAATTCTAACCAGAGGCACAATGAAGACGAATATACTTCAAAATTAGTACACAATCAAACAAAACCCATAATGTGATAAAATACTGAGCTGGGAAACATAGTGAATACCTTAAAAATATTCAGTATTATCAGAAAAAGATAAAGCCAGATTATGGACCTCTGCCTCTTAACAAGTCCGAGGATATTGTCCAATTTTAACACCATGGACCATTTGTGAAAACATAGTATAGTGAGAACTCAGAAACTGATAATGAGAGTATAAAATGTCCAACCTGGAAAGAGCATCTGAAAAATTTTCTTAAGATTCATTTTTATGGTGCCTTCAATTTTGCAGCAAAATTATGAGACATCTGGCATTATCCATGTAACCTTTGCTTCCAGAGATGCATAACCTTTAACATTAAGTGGTAGCCCTACCGTAGCAGGGCTTGTGTTGTTGATGCCAGCATCACGTCAGTGCTGTAGCTTAAATTGGCTTAAACATGTTGATGGAGCACATTCTAGGACGTTTGAATAAACACCCTCCATCACAAAGTGGTCTTTCTCTACTCTCAAATCCTATGGACTTCCTGCTAATTCCTGACAGATAGTAATCTTTCTACTGTTTCAGTGATTTTCTTTTTTCTGGAATCCCATAGTGTACTAGCTAGTTTGTGTCAGCTGTATTAGAGGGAGACTCGCTTGAGAAAAATGTCTCCATAATATCAGGCTGTGGCCAAACCTGTACAGCACGTTTTAAATTAGTGGTTGGTTGAGAAGGACTAGTCCATTTTAGGCGGCGCTGTCTATGCGATGACTGTTCTGGGCTCTGTAATAAAGCAGACTGAGCAATCCACAAGAAGCAAGCCAGTAGGCAGCGCTCCCCATGGCTTCGACACGAGTCTCTGCCTTTAGGTTCCTGCTCTGCTTCAGTTCCTGTCCGGATTTCCACTGACTATAAACTGTGACGTGGAAGCCCGAGCTGAATAGACCCTTCCCTGCCCACCCTGCTGTGATATGATTTTTCACACCAATAGAAATCCTAACTAAGATATATAACATGGAGCCTTTTCTAAAATTCCACATAGCTAGAACTGCACAGCATGGAGCCTCTTCAAGAAGAGAGTTTCTGACTTAACAACTATGCATGGAAATTTTGTCTGTGTTTTTTCAGTATTTGGGAGCTCCTTTCTCTGTTAACACTCAACAGCCTTCTGTGTTCTTATACACTCATGTATCAAAGGAGGTATTGGTTTCAAGTTTTGGAGGCTATGAATGAAGTAAATTTAAGGCTGTGTTCAGGCATTTACAGAGGTAGGGTTTTTTTGTTTTTGTTTTTAGCATAGCTGCTAAAGATCAAGAGACATGTGGAAACTGTATGTTTCCTTGTGCAGCAACGGCAACGCGTCCTCCAACGTCACCCTGCCATTTTGTACTTCTGCTTGGAGTGAATGAGCATTTCTGTTTTTACACAAACTATGTGCCGTTTGGTGCTGTCATTTCTGGACCATAGTCTTTCTAATAGATCTCTGTAGTTATTATTTCAATTTCCATTTAGACGATGATATATGATGCAAGTGATCTGTGTTGGTTAATATTGACCTCAACTTGAGAGGATTTCAAATCACTGAGTGAATAAATTTTTGGCCACAGGGATAAGAAATAGTCTAGGCTGGAATAATTAAACTGGAATAACTGAGCAGTGTAGATCCATTTAGCGGCCATTAATGGCACCTTGCAGTGGACTAGGGTACTGGAGGGAATTACAGCGAGAAATCAAGCTGTGTACCTATTTTCATTTCATTTATTTATTCACTGTCAATGCAGTGTTGTGACCTGCTAACTCATGTACAGTGGGTGTAAACATGTTTTTGTTTTGATCCCAAACGCGTGATGTGAAACTGCCTCACGTGAGGGCGTGTAATGTTTGTCCCCTAGAAACAGACTCAAGAGAGGGTGCAGTGATCATTGTCAGCTGGGAATGGCTTTATGTGGGGGCATGGCCAATAGTCCCCAAAGCAAAGAGAGATCCCCATTTTTCACGGCTTTGTATCTCTTGGCTTTGAGAAGTTTCTAGAGAAATGCTCCAGAGTCTACTGTTTGACTTGACTTGACTACTGTAATCCTGTCGACAAAGGGAGGAATTACTCCAAGGAACTGAGTCTAAAAAGGTCTAACTCTCCTGTCCCCATCAACCTTCCTTATTTTGGAAGGGAGGTTGATGCATTCAGGAGCCCCAAATAAAGTAGATTTTAAAAATATCAAAGCTTTCATTTGTGCTATCACTGTGATGATTTTCTTACTAGGTATACTGTACCCTGCACCTATGACTCAAAGCAAATCTACCCTTGGTTCTTTTGCTTTTGGCAGTATTTTTTCAAGTGTTGAAGATTCTTGTTATATACTTATTTGTCACAGGCACACCTGTTTGATGAAAGTATCTGTTAAGTGCAGAGTATTCTGTCTTTACCTGGTAGTAGTTTTCTGAAGTGAAGTTAACTTTAATGTGAAAAAAAAAAAAAACTACTTCTTATCGAATGTTATTTTTTAATAAATTTAAGCAATACAAATTTAAAAGCGTATACATGCTATCTACATTGTTTAGCAGAAAACAAGACCTAAGTGCAGGATGTTAAAATTCCTAAAAATGTAAACGTTGATTATTAAACATTTTAGACAAGGAACACAGTATGGAAAGAAAATAAATCTAGAGCAAACACTCAGAATAGTTTCTTCATCTTTGAACTCATATCAATTAATCACTGCTAACAGAAAAAGTTTTTCAATAAGGTATTTATCCATACAGAAATTATATATTTCTATTTTTAATCAATTATATTACACTGATACTTTGTAGTCAAATAACTAGTACACAATTAAAAAGACTTTACTCATGAATTAAAATTCTAGAAGAAAACATAGAGGTTTGATTTTAAAAATTATATTCCATGTATCTACTGCCTACATACCAGAATTTTTCTTCGTAAAAATGATAAAGAAGCTTGTTATATTTTAAACTGTATACATCATTTCATTTTTAAGTATAGCTAAGTATAAATGGCAGAAAAGGCCAGAAGGTATTGGATTCCCTGGAAGTGGAATTACTGACTGTGTGAGCCACCAAACATGGGTGCTGGCAATTGAATAGGGATTACCAGCAAGAGTGGTATGCATGTCTCAAATCATCTCTTTAGCTCTGCATAACAGATTTCTTAACCCCAATGTAAAGACATTACTGTTACTTCTACACACACACACACACACACTCATAGACCAAGTAAAAATTTATTATAATCAGAGAGTTTATAAAATTAAAAGAACCTTGCCTCATTTCTAAACATCACTTTTCAGAACTCTAGAAAATATTCAATGATTTTGCCTCTTATTGTCAAAAATTTATATGATTGTATCCCAGAAAAAACAATAAGTATGGTGATGTTTAACTTACTGTACATCTGTAGTGTCCTTAAAAGTCAGAAGTTCTGCAGTTAAAAAGGCATTCAGGAGCAGAGTATCATTTAAAGGGACAGGGTGATTAAATTTAAAAAAGAGGAAAGCGTACCAAATACAAAACCTGGGCAACTGTCACAGTTGGACCTATTGTGCACTAAAAACTTCATTCACAAGTCTTCCTGTCCTTTTACCTGATGTTTAGCTTGGTGAGAAAAGACCTTTCCCCAAAGCACCTAATAATGCTGTTTTTTTTTTCCTCTTTTCTGTGGCAGTTAAATAAATTTGGAGAAATTGCCAAAACAATCAAACTCCACCATCACCAAAGACAATACTAAAAAAAAATCTTCAGAATAAAATGTCCACCTGAGTCTAAAAATCCTCCAAATATTCAGCAGATTTCCAAGGCCTTACACACTGTCTTAGTTAGGGTTTCTATTGCTGCCATTAAAAAAACAAAAACAAAAACAAAAATAAAAACAATAAAACACAAACACAAAAACAGAAACAAAACACGATGACCAAAACCAAGGTGGGGAGGAAGGGTTTATTGGCTTTGGCTTCCATATCACTATTCATCATGTAAGGAAGTCAGTACAGGAACTCAAACAGAGTAGAAATGTGGAAAGAGGAGCAGATATAGAGGCCATGGAGGAGTGCCGCTTGCTACTCCCTGTATTGTGTAAAGATTTTTTGTTTTTGTTTTTGTTTTTTTTTACACTCAAGTTTAGTTGGTTAGAGGACAAGATCTTTTTAGATCAAAATGAAGTACTTAAGCTAATAGAGATGAGATAGGATAGATATTAAATTTCACTCAGAAATTTAGACCCAACAAGATAGGAAAGATGTTTATTTCAAGTTTGACAAATACAAATAGCCAAATCACCATGTATGTAACATTTATATAACTCCTGATTGTCTCATGGTTCTCCCTGCTGTATGTAGTTTTTCTTATTCATGTGTAATCAAATAAACATATATGTTAAAAATATTGTCTTTGCATTATTCAAATGCTGATTTATGAACTAGCAGAGATCTGACTTCAGGCCAGACTTCGATATTGCTTTTTAAATACTCCCTCCAATACCTTCTGACTGGTTTAATAAAGAGCTGGATGGCCAATAGCAAAGGCAGGAAAGGGAGACAGGACTTCTAGAAAGAGAGAAATTCTGGAAAAGAATGAGACAGGAAAAAATGTCACCAGTCAGACACAGAGGAAGAATAGGTGCCTGGACTAAGAGGGGAGGGGTAAGGAGCCACATGGCCAGCTGTATACTAGCATAAAAGGGTTAAGTTTAGAGTGAGTTTAGGAGCAAGATAAAGCTATGGCCAAACATTAATACTTAATAAAAAGTCTTGGTGTCATTATTTGGGAGTCCCACTGTAAATCAGCTTCTTGTAGAACACAGGGCCATAGTCCAGGGATGGAACCACTCACGATAAGCTAGGCACTCATATTAATGAAGAGTTAAGAAAGTTCCTAATAGTTGGATCTTATGCAGGAATTTTCTCAGTCGAGATTCTGTCGTTTCAGATAACTCTAGCTTGTGTCAAACCCAAATAGGACCAGCCAGCACACACCTAGTCATGGCTTACTAAAGACCAAGGACAATTTCAGGTATCACTAGGACCTTACATTTTTTTCTACAACTGAAGCGCAACGGAACCAGGGAGTATAGACTAAGCCTCAGTGGAACGTAACGGGTATGATTTAGGCTTCACCAACATTCAGACTTTCTCATGCGGGTTTCAATACACATGTTTTCTTAATGGAATGGCAGCATGCAAGCTTCTACATAATTCCTTCCCCTCTTGGCAAAAGTAGGCAGCCTCATGTTTAGACACTAAAGACAATTTTGACACATAACTAAGCAGAGACATCAGTCTCCACCCTCCATAATTACGCATGATTCAGCAATGTCTCTAAACCAAGAACACTCATGAACGGAGTCAGCAACAATAAAATGTATGCTTGGATGTGGGTAAGAGCATGGGCTTCTCATTCAAAGGACACAGGTTCGATTCCCAACACCAACATGGCTATTCACAACTGTGTATAATCCCAGCATCAGAGGTTCTGCCATCTTATCTGGCCTTTGCAGGTATAGTACACTTGTGCTACATAGACATACATTCAGACAAAGCATCCATATACACAGAATAAAAATAAAATCTTAAAAACATTTAAAAATATTATAGATGAGCTAATTTCAGAGTATCTATATTGTATCATTTGAAATGTTCAGTTTTCACAAGGCATTAAGATAACTATACAAAGCAACAACAGAAACAACAACAAACAACCTAACCATATTACCCACACACAGATTAAATATTAGTCAAAATAGTCAGGTCTGTGAAGCTGGACAGCACTCTGAAGGAAGTCAAATTTAAGAAAGCATACATTTATTTTAAAAATACATATTTATTTGATGGATTATTTTCTTTTCCCTTTGTTTGAAATGTCTAATTGGTATTTTACATTTAAAGTATGGGTGATTACCGACTTTGTAGTCCATGTTGCTTAAGTCATTGTTAGTTAACACAAATGGGACCATGTTACCTGAATAGTGAATTAAATAATTATTTAGTAATTTAGTTGAGCAATGAAAATTAAATATTGGCTTTTCTGAAAAGGTGAATACCAGAAACGCAATGAGTATAAGCTGTAAGACTCTACCAATTTGTAATAAAACAGATCAAACTTCAGCTGCCTTCAGTAGCTATCAGATTTTAATTACCTTTCTTACAGCTTTAGTTCTTTGGTGAGGAAGTAATTGATTAATCAGTTTTCAGAAAAATTGATTCTTGTTAATAACTGTGTCAACATTAAATGAGATGCTTGGTCGTGCAACTTATCAAAAGCTTCACAATTAAAAACACTATTTAAACCATCCCACCACCGGGGATGAAGCTAAGGAGGGGCATGAAGCAAAAGACATGGCAATTTGCAGGGTGTCGTGGGGATTCCTCAGGCTTTTACTGGTGTTTCTGTTGGAATATCTAAAGAACATTTATAGTTTAGATTACAATAAAGCAATTTAAGGTTATATATAAGGACATATATATATATATATATATATATAATGCTTTTAAAAGCACTGATATGAATATCATCAAACATTAGACATATTGTATTTCATTTTAGCACTGTTACTTAATTTTTTCACTCTAATCACCACTGAGCATCTAAAAGACAAACTGGGGTTCAAATATAGACTTGGTGAAACATGGTCCCACATCCCATGTGCAAGACAAAGGTGTGTCTGGGTAGATGTTCTATAAAGCTCAATTAAACACAGCAGTAACATGAATTCCTCTTTGCACTTTGTTTTTCTTCAGGATGCATTGTATATTTTTTAGATTCTTACAACAGAGTGATGTGAGTAGAACCAAGGACTCTGTACTGCCCATGGCTTAATGATTCACTAAGTCCCCTAAGCTCCATGGGCAAAAGAGTTTTGAAGCAATAGAGATGATATTTTATGAACCAAAATATATGGCATTTGAGAATGGGTAGAGAGGATGTGAGAAAATGTAATTCCTTTTATCATGGTTCCATAGAAAACTAATGAGAGGTTTACCTCTTGATGAGTAGGCATTGATTTTGATTAGATAGCTGTTGTTCACCATGAACATGTGAGGGCCACTTTTGCACCTTTATAGATATCTTCAGTGTTCATCATTGCGATACATGTGTGTCACAGCTGGGTACAACTAATAATTACTTCCCTCCACTGGCAGTTTGCATAATATTTCTTTGGTAGACTACAGGAGGTAGGTTTTTAGGTTAGATCCAGATTAAATTCTCCAAGTCCTGTGTCCTAAGTATAGAGCAGAGTAGTCAGAGAATGAGACATTTAATTCTGAGAGAAAACCAAGAGTAACAACCATAGCATATATTGTTTGGGGAGTCATTTGGCCCATCCTTATCAATCACTCTAACAGAGCACTCGAGGCTGATGAATAAGCTTTATATTAAGATGCGGTTCTTGAGGGGAGCACTATCAGCTGCAATGGCATAAGTTTATTTAAACTGTATATGCATGTTTGTGTACATTTTTGTGCATTGTATATGATTTTAGGTAGGTATGGAGTAACAGACACTTAAGCTTTATTAAACAACTTTGGTGTTATTGAGTCCTCCTTTCTCCCTTTCCATCTGGCCATTTCTTCTCAATTGAGGCTTCCCTCCCCATTTTTCCATTTCCTCCTTCAAACTGCTATTCCATTCTCAGGTCCCCCATGGTCCTTTATACTTTCCTGGTTTCCATAGTTACTCCATGTTGTATATGGTCAAATGAGTACAGGAATTACAGATGAGAGAGAACATGTGGAACTTGTCTTTCTGAGTTTGTGTTATTTCCATCAATATTATCGTTTTATGTCCATCCATTTACCTACAAATTTTATGATCAAATAAATATTTTTAAGTTTTAAACTGTGCTGTGTGTGAATAGTGCAATGGGATCTCATGAACTCTCATTTTATCTTTTTTTTTTTTTTTTTTTTTTTTTTTAACACTGTCGCTGCTCTATGCTGTGTGTGTTACCTGTCCGTTAGCTGCTTACTATCTGTAATCAAAGCCTCTCTCTGTAGGCCAGCCTTGGTCATTATGTTATTTATACTTTATACTTCCTAAAGAGCAAGATTAGTTTTGATGACATGTTAACAAAGCCAAAGAAGCTCTTAGCCACATCCTTTCAGCAAAAGGTAAAGTTTTCTAACTCACATGGGAAAGTAAAACTTGTATGCTGAAATTAATATCAATATTACCAGCAAATACTTTGAGAACATGTTCACTTGATTTGATTGTAGCTCTGTCCTATTTTATGTTGTTG
Source organism: Acomys russatus (assembly GCF_903995435.1). Lineage (NCBI taxonomy): Eukaryota > Metazoa > Chordata > Mammalia > Rodentia > Muridae > Acomys > Acomys russatus. The sequence continues at coordinate 41,918,945 of NC_067167.1, forward strand.
CTGTCTTGTATAGTATCTATACAGTAGACTTTACTATAAAAGTATGGACATACAGGTAAGATGGTATGTGGGTCAATGAAACCTCAGGGGTCATTAGTGATTGGGTGATGAACAGGATTCAGACAGCCCGTCAGTATGATGGAATGACTTGTAGTCCAGGAGCCAATGGGACGCTGAACAGTGAGTATAAGAGGGTATCCTGTTCTGGAATAAAGGAGTCTGCTTTTGCCATTTGCTTGACTCCCAGATTCTGTGTCTTGGACTCTGTGCCAGCTCATCCCCCTGCCCCACAAGGGTCCCCAGCCTGGATTCAAGCAACAGTCTGTGATTTATCTGTACATTTTTACTATCTACTTATATATGTCATCTATTCCCAACGTATAAATATCTGCTTTGTATGGCTTTGACCTTGAACAACCAAGTGATACAAGGGCTTCAAATCGTAAGTAGTCAGCCTTTTGGTCTGAATGGGGTTTGCCTTTATTGAACTTGACGTTCATCACATGAATTTGATATTGTGAGCCACATATACATTAGAGTTAATTTAAAACCTAAGGTATAAGATTTATTTAATACAAGCACAGTTTGAAAAATATGTTCTTCACTTCACACAGCGCATTTTTACAAAACTTATTCAGGAACAGCATTGAGGAGACTCAGGCTTCACGGAAAATGAAGGCAATTACTCTTCATCTTTTTCTATTTACATTTTTAGGCATATTTTGATTTTTTAAAAATATATTTTATTTGTTTATTCATATTACATCCCAATTGTTATCCCATCCCTTGTATCCTTCCATTCTTCCCTCTCTCCCATTTTCCCCTTACTCCCCTCCCCTATGACTGTGATTGAAGGGGACCTCTTTCCCCCCCATATGCTCATAGGGTATCAAGTCTCTTCTTGGTAGCCTGCTATTCTTCCTCTGAGTGCCACCAGGCCTCCCCATCCAGGGGGCGTGGTTAAATATGGGGCACTAGAGTTTGTGTGAAAGTCAGACCCCATTCTCCATTCAACTGTGGAGAATGTCCTGTCCATTGGCTAGATCTGGGTAGGGGTTTGAAGTTTATGGCCTGTATTGTCCTCGGCTGGTGCCATAGTTTGAGCAGGACCCCTAGGCCCAAATCTGCCTATCATAATTGTCTTCTTGTAGGTTTATAGGACCCTCTGGATCCTTCTATTTCCCCATTCTCCCATACTTCTCTCTCCTAAAGTCCCAATAGGATGTCCTCCCTTCTGTCCCACTTTCCTGGTAAGTGAAGACTTTCATGGGACATGCCCCTTGAGCTAGTGTCCAGATATAAGTGAATATATACCATTTGAGTCTTTCTGCTTCTGGTTTAACTCACTCATTATAATCATTTCTAGTTCAATCCATTTGTTCACAAATTTCGGGAATTCCTTGTTTTTAATAGCTGAGTAGTATTCCATAGTGTATATGTACCACAGTTTCTTTATCCATTCTTCTACTGAGGGACACTTAGGCTGTTTCCATGTTCTGGCTATTATGAATAAGGCTGCTATGAACATGGTTGAGCAAATGTTCTTGTTGTGTGCTGGAGCTTCTTCTGGGTATATTCCAAGGAGTGGAATAGCTGGGTCTTGGGGAAGCCCTATTCCCAGTTTTCAGAGATAGTGACAGATAGATGTCCAAGGTGGCTGTACTACTTTGCATGCCCACCAGCAATGAAGGAGTGTTCCTCTCTCTCCACATCCTCGCCAGCATGTGTTGTCACGTGAATGTTTGATTTTAGCCATTCTGATGGGTGTAAGATGGAATCTCAGAGTCGTTTTGATTTGCATTTCCCTGATGACTGAGGATGTCGAGCATTTCTTTAAGTTTTTCTCAGCCATTTGATATTCCTCTGTTGAGAATTCTCTGTTTAATTCTGAGCCCCATTTCTCAATTGGGTTATTTGGTTTGGTGGTGTTTAATTTCTTGAGTTCTTTATATATTTTTGATATTTGACCTTTGTCAGATGTAGGGTTGGTGAAGATCTTTTCCTAGTCTGTAGGCTGTCGCTTTGTTCTCTTGACAGTGTCTCCTTAGGCACAGTTTTTTAATTGCCATATTTCTACTCTTACTTTATCCCAATCAGAAGAATTTTAGCTCAAGTGTACATGAAATAGAATGGTTATGCAGATCACTTAGTCACTTATTTCATTGTGTTGATTTTTCTCCAACCTTTTTAAAGTATTCTGTTTCAATATATTACATTACATGTAATTTAATATATTAATATTGTACATGAATTTTATAACTTTAAAATTTATGAACAAATAACAATATTAGCACACAAAATATATTAACACACAAAATATAAATTTATATTTTATGTGATTATTTGTTGTTTGCTATTTTTGTCACTGGTCAGTCTTTCAGACATTCTCTTTTAATTTGTTTATATGGTGGCTTATGTTTGTGAATTTTCATATATTGAACTACCCCTGCATACTCAAGATGAACCCTCCTTGATCATAGTAAATTATTTTTTTATGTGCTCTTAGATTCAGTTTTTTGAGTATTTTAATATTTTTGTGTTAATGTTCAAAGGGAAATTAGTCTGAAATTCTTTTTCTCTGTTGGGTCTTTGTGTGGTTTGGGTATCAGAGTGACTGTGGTGTAGAGTGAGTTTAGCAATCTTTCTTCTGTTTCAATTTTGTGGAATAGTTTGAAGAGTATTGGAATTTCTGGTAGAATTCGGTCCTGAAACTATCTGGCCCTGAGCTTTTTATGTGTGGGAGACTTTTAATGACTTTCATTTCCTTAGGGATTATTGGACTATTTAACTTTTTTATCTGATCTTAACTTTGGTAAGTGGAATCCATCAAGGGAATTGTCCATTTCATTTAGATATTCCAATTTTTCAAGTACAGGCTTTGGAATTGCCAACAGAATAATCTTGAATGGCTGAGGAGCATTTTTAAAAAATGTTCAACATCCTTAGTTATCAGGGAAATGGAAATCCAGACAACTCTTGGATTTTATCTTACACCCATCAGAATGGCTAAGATCAAAAATTCAAGCGACACCACATGCTGGCGAGGATGTGGGGAGAGAGGAACACTCCTTCATTGCTAGTGGGAATGCAAACTAGTACAGCCACTTTGGAAATCTATCTGGTGCTATCTCAGAAAAATGGGAATAGGGCTTCCTCAAGACCCAGAGATTCCACTCCTTGGAATATACCCAGAAGATGCTCCAGCACACAACAAGAACATTTGCTCAACCATGTTCATAGCAGCCTTATTAATATTAGCCAGAACATGGAAACAGCCTAAGGGGAACACTCATACATTGCACATGGGAGTGCATACTTGCACAACTACTTTGGTCTGATGCTTCCTCAGAAAATTTCGAATACGTATCTCAAGACTTAGCTATACTACTCTTCTGGAAGTAAACAAAAGATGCTCTACCATACTGCAAGGACACCTGATCAATTATGTTCATAGCATCTTTATTGATAACAGCCAGAATCTGGAAACAACCCTAGATGCCCCTCAACTGAAAAGGGATAAAGAAATTGTGGTACATTTACACATGGAGTACTACGTAGCTATTAAAAATAAGGAAAGCATGAAATATGCAGGCAAATGAATGGAACTAGAAAGGCTTGTCCTGAGTGAGGTAACACAGATCCAGAAATATGCTCATAATGTGTACTTACTACTAAGTGAGTGGATTTTACCAATATAGTACAGCAAAAGCATACTACATGGCACAGACTCAAATAAGACAAGTAACAAGGAGAGCCTAAGCGAGGATGGTTAAATTTCTCTCAGAAGGGGACATAGAATAGAGAGCAGAAGTGGCTGAAGAGAGTGAAGAAGGTAGGAGAAAGAACCAAGGGAGAAATGAGGGTGGAGATCAGACTTGGGGAGAGCAGGGATAGAGGTCAGGAGGACAGAGGGCCTGCAGAGAGAAGAGGAACCATGGGTTGAGGCATCTCTGGGAGAAGCTGGAGACCTGGGACAGGATAGGCTTCTGGGAGGACATCAGGGTGACTATAGCTGAGACTTCTAATAGTGGAAGCCATGAGCCTGAGGAGGATATCCGTTAATTAGATAGGACTTCCTGTGGAGGGAGAGGAATACCAACCCACCCACAAAAGCTTTGACCCAAAATATGCCCTGCCTACAAGATGTTCAGAGATTAAAAATAGAGCAGAGATTGAAGTAATGTCCAACCAGTGCCTAGATCAACCTGAGGCCCACCCATGGGAGAGAGCCAACCCCTGACACTATTAATGATACTTTGCTCATACACGGGAGCCTAGCAAAGCTGCCCTTGAGAGGCTACACCCAGCAGCTGATTTGAACAGATGAGGAGACTCATCTGAGAAGTATAGGGAGTTTTATGGAAAAGTAGGAGGAAGGATAGGAGGACCTGGAGGTGACAGGAGCCCCACAAGAAGACCAACAGATCCAAAAAAGCAGGGCCCAGAAGTGCTTAAAGAGACTGAAGCACCAACCGAGGACCATGCATAGTATGTAACTTAGTACCCCATACAGATGCAGGAGATGGGCAGCTCAGGATTCATGAGGGGCCTCTAGAAAGGGAGGTAGGATCTCTCTCTGACATCGACTTGGTTGCCTACTTTTTGATCACTCCCCCTAGTGGGGCTGCCTCACCAGGCCCCAGGGAATAGGGTGTGCTCATTTCTATGTGACTTGCTGAGCTGAGGTGAGTGGAGGGAAGAGAGAATGGGAGAAGACAAAGAAGGGTGGGTCCAGAAAGGAGGGGAATATGATTGGGATGTAAACTGAATAAGTAAACTTTAAGAGTTTAAAACAGAAAATGTAAAAAACAAAAACAAACAAACAAACAAAAAACCAAAAAAACCACTATCTTCGTCTCATTTGTTTTGTGTTTTACCATTTTTTTTTTTTTAGCCACTTCAGAATCTAGTGATCAACAGGCCATCTGTATGTCTTTTGGAATTGTAATCCCTCCTTTGCACAACTGATTTCCTTTGCATCTCCTTAATTATATTCCTTATCACTGCCACCGAGGCCATGTATTATTGTCTCAAACATACCACTTTCTATCAGTTATTGAGCTTTATTATCTAGTTTCTTTAGTTCATCTGCCATTTTGAGGGTATCTGTGTACTTAGTTGTTAGGCTCTTTTTTTTTTTTTTTTTCAGGAAAATGTGTCATTCCATACTATTTAGAAGAATGTGGCCTTCCTGACTCCTGACAAACACTCAAAGCATCAGCTTCTTAGTTCCTATAGCAGAGACCATACTACTAGTAGCATAAGACTCCTCACATAGCCCGCAAGGAAGGACAGCCATATTGGTATTGACTCTGCACATCTGTCTGACGTCTCATATTCAACTGCATCATAAAAATTCATGACTGATAATATCTTGTGTTGTTTTCAGGCAATAAGTAGGATGTAACTTTTCTTGGTGTGAGACAAAGAAAGAAAAATGAAACAGTTCCACTCAAGCCCATCTCAATAGTGGATGAGTTTAAGACAGTTTCTTCTAATAGCATAGATGAGCAGTTACCTATAAGAGGCTATTATGGAAAATGAAAATAAGCTAGAGTGAGAAAGGCTAATACTATATGCTTTCAGACTTAAAATATAAAAGCATTGAGAGAAATGGGAGAATGATGATTGCAAAAAGGTGGGAACGAGAGAACTACAGAGAAGTCAATTGTGAGTTTCAGAAACAGAGGAATGAATTCTATGGGTCTAATCAACATCACAGTGAATATAGTTATTGAAATCAATATCTTAACATTTCCAATAAAGTAATAGTGTGTTAGAGCCACACGTATGATATGTGCCACATGGGAATACTGTGGAGTAATAGAAGTGCTTACTAGTTTGATTATGGTATTCACTGAATCATACATAGGCTCATCAAATCTTCATACCTGATGATTTCATAAAAAAGTGTATATGTTTATCTTTGAAAATATATTTAACATTTATTTTCTAAGTTATTTCTTAGTACAGGTGTATCACAAATTTATTTGTGGGAAAATGTATTTATAGAGAAACCTGATGCATGATAGAGATGGTGGATGTGGAAATCCTTCAGAAATAAATCATGAAGTATTGTGTTTGTCCCATGAAAGAAAAACACACTAACTGTGGTGAGACACACTTTCAATTCCAGAAAGCATGAGAAAGAGACAGGCAAATTTCTGTGAATTCAACGTCAGCCTGGTCTACATGCTAGTGCCAGACCAACCAAGGTGACACAGTGAAACTCTGTTTCAGAGATAGCTGGGGAGGGGGAATAGGGAAGGGAGGGCAAGATGGAGAGATAAAGAGACAGAGACAGAGACAGGACAGATACAGAGAAAAACAGAGATGAGAAGAGGGAAAGGAGAGGAAGGAGATGGAGGAGGGAGCTGCAGCAGAAGCAAATGTCCAATTCAACTAAAAAATAAACAATAAATAGAAACTCTTCTGTCAGGATCATCAAATTATTTCTTTCCCCCTTTTATTCTTTCTCAAATACCATATGTTAAACTTATATGGCAATTTCAGTCCTCGTAATCATTTCAAAATCATGCTTTAAAAAATAACTGGTAATTATAATTAAGAGCCTTTATTTATTAAATCAGTTGCATGGTTATAATCTCATCTTGTTTTTTTTAAGTTGTCATAATATTCTGTATTATTTCCTAAGAAAAATAGTGTTCAGTTATTATTTGATCATTAAGTGATATTTCAGTTGTGTTTAGAGGACTGTGAAGGAACTGATATGGAGTTCTTTACTGGGTCAAGATGTCTCAGTTTTGAGGAACCACTTTTAGAATGTTGACTTAATGTACTGTACACCATGAACAGCAGCTTCCTTAATGTTCTGTTTTGTTCTGTTTATTGTTTGCTTTGTGTTCTCCTGTTCTTAAGGTATTATTGTGGGGTTTTTTTGAGCATCACAGCTGTAAGACTAGTGGGTAGTGCTATTTACACACACACACACACACACACACTATTTATTCTTGCAGAAAGATGCTAACTTACATATATTTTTGAAATATAACATATGAAATTGCCCAAGAATGTATCTCTTAAATATGACAAGTTATAAATTAATATTTAACATAAAATTTTATGATTGATCTTGTTTCTCTTCTATACAGAACATTTAATTAATATAATTTTATTGATAGTGTCAAAATCAAAACTTATCATTTATATTGTTTTTAAACCAATGAAGAACTTATTTTTAGGTAAGACAATATGGTGTGACAAATCAATTTGAAGCTAAAATATATTTAGTTAGATGCGCAAAGTACATTTAATATTTGATTCCAATTATTGATTTCCAGATTTAACTCACATTTCTGTTCCTAAAATTTCATTCAATTTTTTTTGTTCTCCAGCATTTTTTCATTATAACTATTATGGCTGGGATTCAACAGGAGAAATCTGGACTTGAAATATGTAACTTGAAAGTTTGAAAGGTCTCTGGAAGTTTTTAATCAAAAGAGTTTTTAACGGGTTCTAATTCATTTGGAGACTCCTTTTAACTCCAGCTCTGTGAAGAGGCATACCATTATATCTTTCATCCAGACTTATATATAAGTCCTTTGTGGAAAGAATCTTGACTTTTAATGTGAAATGTAAAGGAGGGCCTAAGACAGAATAAAAGCACATGCCTAACATAATGATCAAATATGATGTAACCTGTGAAGGCTTTTACTTGGAGCTCGGACTGCTAGATTTATTATTATTATTTTTTTTAGCCTATTCAAAGCCATTTATTAACAGAAAATAACTTGAGAAGTCCTGTTCACAAACCCCTGCCCCGACCCCGCAGGCACCCCCCGATCAGCGGATGCCCCACGATTCTCAGCGCCCGGGCCTCCTCTAGATTTATTTCCATATTTCTGCGTTATTCCTATATTACAAATCACAGTGCCCTTATAAGAACTAAAAAGTTCAGAATGTTATCTATGTACTCTAAATGGAAAAGACTAGGATTTAAAAACAAAATTTGCTTTATTAAATTATCTCACACATGGGTGTCATGGAACATACCTGATTACTTAAGGAGTAGGTGTTATCACGGAAGAGGCCTTCATGAATCAATCTTATTTATACTTTTTATGCGGAGCATGTAGTCTACCAAACCATGTGAGTTTAAGGAATGTGATGTCTTAGTTTCAAGCAGTGGTCTATTGCTGAAAAGAGACACCATGACCAGGGCAACTTTTATAAATAAAAACATTTAATCAGGACTGGCTTACATTCCAAAGTTCAGTCCATTTTTCACGCGGCAGGAAGCATGGTGGTACATTGGCAGACATGGTGCCAAAGAAGGAGCTGAAAGTGCTACATGCAGATTTGTAGACAAAAGGAGAAGCCACGCAGACTGGCTTGTAATTTTTAAACTTCAAAGCCCGTCCCCAATGACACGTTTTCTCTAGGAAGTCTATACCCCCTAACCCTTGCAAATAGTGCTTTCCCCTAAGCATTCAAATATATAAACTTATGAGTCATCTTTATTTAAATCATCACACATAGTCTCATACATATGATACAATGTTTGATGTACAATGTCTTTAATTACTAGCCAATTTTTAAAAAGTTTTTCTTTTACGGTTTTTCAAGACAGGGTCTCTCTGTGTATATAGCCTTGGCTGTCCTGGACTCACTTTATAGACCAGGCTGGCCTTGAACTCATTGCAATTCTACTGCCTCTGCCTTCCTACTGCTGGGATTAAAGGCATGTGCCACCACACCTGGCACCACTAGCAGATTTTTAATTGGTCATTACTTAAAGATAAGTCCAAACTCTGATACACTGAGAGAGTTATACTTTAAAGTGTGACTTTCTAGAATTCATTACATTATCGTTGTTTTACATCACTGGTATTCAACTACATGTATTGATATGTAAATGACCTATTTAATTATAGTGACAAGGAGATGGGTAAGAGTCATGTTACACGATCACTCATGACCGTAGTGGAAAGGTAAGTTGTCATCTTCAATTTCTTTGCCATTAAGAGAATGAATCAGGCTTAAAAGCTGAGCTCCAGTATGATTTTCATGATGTTCTACTAAATCCTATCAAACTAAGAAAAAGTATCTAAACCTGCTTTACTATAAAGTGACATGTCAGCGGTCACAGATTATGGTTTACATGGTAAAAGTATATTTGTATATATATTTTTGCATTATGATAGAGAAAAATTCCCTTCTGAAAATAATCAACAATTTAGCATACATAAATAAGGGTTTTCAAAAGCAAATTTCAGCAGAATAAAATATAATCAAATTGGAGAATTAGGCTTTTATGTCCCAAATGCATGAGCACTGACTACATAGTTATAATAATGATGGATACATTTATTGCCCTAGTCAATGAAATGGCTCACAATGATGAATGAGAGATTGATATTATCAAGGAGGTTACAAATGTGAAATAACTGTTTTATTTATTTATTAAACATATATTTTTTTGCTTATTCATGTTTAGAAATTAAAAGAATTGCATATAATTGCATTTTTATAAAATTCTTATGAAAACCATTAATCTACTTTTCTCATTTAAAATATCCACAAGTTTGGTTGCTTATCTGGTTGAGAAAAATTTATATGCATATGTGTTTTGATTAAAATGTCTCCACGGTTACTCCTCTTAAATTCCTGCTCTATACCTCCACCTTATTTCATTCTGAACTTCTTTTTTTTTTTTTGTTTATACTTTTATTTTATTACACATGTATAAAACCAACTATATACAGCAGGGAGAACCATGTGACTATCATGAGAATACCGAGTTCTATACATGTTACATTCATAGTGACTTGGCCATCTGCATTCATCCCGTTTGAATTAAGTGTCTTCCCTGTCTCGTTGGGTCTAAATTTCTGAATGAGATTCAATGTCTATCCTATCTCAACTCTAATAACGTAACTTCTTTATCTTGATCTAAAACGATCTTGATCTTTTTTTTTTTTTTTTCAATGAATATGAACAATCTTGATTTTGGTCCCCTAAGCAGCTAAGCTTGGTTGTAAAACTATACTATCTTGTCTTCAATGCCCTTCAGAGACTTGAGAAGGAATAAAATTTAAATTCCTGAGTGAACCAGCAGTGTGGGTTAGCAGCTTCCAAAGTGTACAAATTGACTTCCTGACCAGTCACCCAATACACTTTATAACGTTGGAGCCTCATCTTCAGCTTTCTGGCCTAATATCTCTGCCAGACTTGTTTGCAGGGCAGGAACTATTGAGGACTTGCTTACCCTGACTTGGCAGAGTGCGGCTGTCGACAGCGCCTGCATCTAAGTTGCCCATTTTTAGGCAGATTCTGTTTGTGGCAGGAACGAGGACATTCTGCCCAGTGTCTGGACTTGTAGTTAACCACCGTCCCCACCTCATTTTAACCCATCTATTTACTGGAGCACGTATGTAAATTAAGTTAACTCTCTCTTCCTGCCAATTACCAAGTTTCTCCACTTGGTGCAGGACTTCCTGAGCCTGTCCCCTGTCCATTCTGACTTGATCTTGTTCAAATCTTATGCATGCAATCATAGTCACTGGGGGTTCATGCCCAATGAACGATGTTTCCTTACAAATAACCATTACTAGTGGCTTTTACAATTTTGTTTTCCACTTCCATGTTGATCATAGAGACCAGGGGAAGGAAGCGTGGTAGAGATGTCCCACTTGGAGCCGAGCACTCTAGTTTCTTATTCTATGCACACTGTCCTCCTGTGAGTCTCTTTATTAACTGCATGCATTGCAAAAAGAAGTTTTTCTTATGAGGGTCAAGAAATGTTCTAATCTTTGTGGATAGAATAGAAACTTATGGGTTTATATTATGTTAATTTAGCAGAATAATAGTAGTAGGTTTTATCTGAGAACCTATGACCAGTACAGACATAGGTTCTTGATCTAATAATTGTGTCAGGACTTGGTTTCAGCTTGAGGAACGAACTTTGAATTCAATAAAAAAAATGTTATGTTTATTCCATAATATTCATGTCATTATTGTGTAAGCAGGCATGTCTTTCCAGGTCAGTCATTGTTTCAGCCCACAAGATTCACAGCTGGGTCAGATTAAAGTTTTATATCTTAAACATAAGTACACTGGGATTTCTTAACTTCTGAAGTGGAATGTTGATTATGGTGAACATTTACTCTAAATTATCATAATGAAATTATTTATTAGCTAATAATAGGGAAAAACCTAATAACGAATCAGTTTTCTAAATGCTTGGTATACACCTGACGTTCTATACATGGTATCTTTCATGCATTCCTTTCCATGTTTTAGGTTTTTCTGATTTTTAAGGGATAATATTAAATGTAAATACTAATGTTTCTGGTTAAGTTCAATGTAGGTTCATAACACTACTTAGCTAAATGCATTCACTACATATAGATATGACATTATTTAATTAAATACTTTAATTGAATAAGTAGCTACTTTAAACCCATAAATGTCAAGTTCAAAAAATACAGGGTTTTAAAGTTTTGTCAGATACCAATGCTCATAATTTTTTAAACATGTATCTATTTTACTGTCCATAGTTTCAGCTTGTATTCTATAATAAATATTACAGTTATTTACAATATATTTCTCAAAGCATTCTTACAAATGATTATTATCATCTGTGGGGTTATAGCCTAAAATTTTCATATAACATCTTAATGTCTTCAAATTCTAAGATCATTCTGAAGCTTTCTCTTCTACCTGTAGCATAAGTGCTCATTTAAAAAAGTGAAAATACTATATAATTGCATACTTTCCTCATCACAGCCCTCTATCCAAACTCTTTCATATATTTCCCTGTCTCTTGTTCTCTTTTAAATTCATGACTCTTTTAAAAATTACTGTTCCATATACACATGCATGCATGTAACAGACACACACACACACATCAAAACACAGCCAGACACACACATATATGTGTACACACACACACACACACACACACACACACACACACACACACACTACATCTCTAAAAGAATTTTGGGGATTTGTTGTTGTTCGGGTTTTTTTTTTTTTAGTGGGGAGCTGTGTTTATTTCATTTGCGACTGCATTAAGTATATCCAGTCTAGGCACTTTTTTCTTTTTAAAAATTTCCCTTTGCTCCTCAGAGTGAGCATGGTGCTGCTGACCGAAGCTTCTAGAATGCCATGAACATTGTCATCAACTTGCCTCTTAGTTATCACAAAAGCAATTAGATATGATTAGACTTTTTTCCCTCAGCACTCCACTGATGTGAAACTTGGCACCTTTGCTTTGAAACATTTTGTATTGTGCCTGCTCTGCCCCTCCCCTTTGCCCAAGCCACTTTAAACACACTGGCACTTAAACATATATTTACTCTGATGAAAATTTTTTTCTTTCCTCCTGTGATTTCTTTTATGTGTGTTTTTTGTCTTTTCCCTTCTTGTCCTCAAACCACATCTTCATCCAGGCTGTGTTGTGAATGAGGAATGTGTTTGGAGGAATAGAAAAGCTGTGACCACCTGCAGGCTAGACTTTCACCTGCTGCTCTTCTGATTATGTGCACTAGGGTGAGGCAGCTCTCCAAAGGATCTAAGACTAATGCTGCTCAGAGGGGAAGTGAACTGGGCATCAGGAGAACACAGGAGACAATCGATGAATTACTGGCTGTACTTACCTCACCTCGACAGAAAATTTAGAAACTGCAGTCTTTCCAAAATTATTGTATGTGTTAGTTTCCCTCCACACACGGTAAGTAGAACGAAAACACAGCTGAGGTTTTTGATACCAGAGATAGTGCTTGCTTCATGCACTTTTCACAATGTATTTGCTGACAGCTTCTTGTGACTCAATTTTCTCCCACTCCAAAGATTTCCTCCTTTTCAGATCACATCCAAAGTTATTAACTAGAAATAGAAAAGGGGGAAAAGGTAACGAAAACATCATTGATCAAAATGGAAAATTCCTTTCATTGCTTCTGATGAACTTCTGTAGGCAGGAATGTACGGACCTGGCTGATCTGTACTTAAAGTAGAGCACAAAGGCAGAGATGGGCAGCAGGTGTATTTGAGACAGGGTAGGAGTTGTTTTAAAGAGAGAGTCCACTCTTCCACTAAGTCAAGGTAAAATGAATCCTGAATCAAACCAGAATTGCCTTTCTTTGCATATCACAAAAATTCATCTTTTTTCTTTTTAGTTTTTAAGGGAATTTAAAAGTGTGTGTGTGTGTGTGTGTGTGTGTGTGTGTGTGTGTGTGTGTGTGTGTGTGTCTGTGTCTGTGTCTATGCCTTTGTGTACATAGGATGGAGACCCAATATTTTTTTCTACATTTATTTTTTGAGTCATTAAACCTGAAACTTACAGGTTCAGTTAAGGCTGATGGCCAGTGAGCTCAAGGGATCTGACTGTCCTCCCTAAAAATCGGGGATTCAGTGACACATGATCGGGATGGCATTTCATGTGGATTCTTGATATCTGAACTCAGGTCAGACATTTTACTGAAAAGATCCTAAACCCTAGTTTTATTCTAATCCTTGTAAAAATTTTTCCATTCTGAATCTTTATTCTATATCTACCACAGGGTGCAGTACCTTCTCAGCACCTTAGGTCCTGCCTGCTCCTTCCCACACCAACCTCTCAACCACAGCTCAAGTCGTAATGTGCCCACATGTTGCTCAGCGTTTCCCATCACCCAATCAACCACTCGAGCTCTAGTCCATGCCAATACCCAGGGCTTAACTGCAGCTTCAACGCTTTGTTCCTTCTATGACTCTTCTTTCTGTTTTACCTTTCCACCCTGCCTCTTGTCCCATCATTTTATCACTAACTCTACCTCATTTGCTCCAAGGCTTAAAACATGCTCTTCCAGTTTCTCATATAATATTTTATTTCAACCACATGATTTTGTCTTTTTCAATAAACTTTATTTTATTATACTTTAAAGCTTTTGGTCTTTTCTCCTATGTTTCAACCTGACCAACTTTCTCTTCCTTCTACTTTTGCCTGCCCCTCCCTCCTATCTCTCTTGTTTAGTAGAATGCTTGCTTAATGTGCACAAACACAGCCTTTGATCCCTATCGCTAGAGGAAACAAGCATGGTAGCACACATCTGTAGTCCCTTCACTTGGGAATGAAGTCGAGATCAACTCCTCAGTATCATCCTCCTCTACAGGAGACTTCAGTGTCTCCTTTGCATATGTAAGATCTTATATAAAAATATCATATTTAGTTGATACATAAAACATGTTTTAGCTCTTACACTCTTTCTGCCCCTTTTCTTACAAAAAAAAATTTTTACCTCTGCAAGGAGAAATTTGATATGATTGATTTATTTAGTGCTAAGCAATCTACAGCCTTTTGTTCTCTGAGTGTTGATCAGCTCTGGGGCATACCTGGGAGGATATCATTGTGTTAATTGCAGATTATTGCAAAAGACACTTTTCTGATAAGTGTTCAGGTATGTTAAGGTCTATGTATATAGCAATAAGTTAACAGGAATTATTGCAATGGTATGGCTGTTTGGCCGAATAATATTACTGGGTTTTCCCTTAGGGCCTATTTCCTGTCTAGCCACAGTTTCTTAGCACTTGTGTTAGTGGCCGGTATGGGTCCTGTTTCATGTAGTGAAATTTTGATCTTATTAAAAGTTGTTAGCTCTCTTAAAAGTTGCACTAATGGTATATATTGTCAGGCCCATCCTTGTTGTAGGATGTCAAGGAAACTGTTTTCCAAATACAATAGAGTAGAGGCACATATGAATTTACAACAATTATAACAGTGTGTACAAGTACTTTGTAAGCTTTAGTTAGAAAAAAAAAAATCCCAGGATACAGAGGAGATGTAATCATCCTACTAGCCAAGGAGCTGGCTTAGTTGCTTTAAGTCTTACTTATTAATACTTTAAATTTGAGTCAACTTAGAATGAACTAGGTGGAGAAGGTACCTCAATTGAGAGAATGTCACCATGTCTGTCTATACATATGTTTGTTGAGCAGTTTATTGATTAATAGTTGACATAGGAGGCCACAGCCCAGTGGAGTGGTGTCACCCATGGGTAGGTGGACCAGAATTTTATGAGCCATGGAACAATCCATGGTTAGCTATTGTAGGGAATTTGATCACACTGTGAATCCTGAGATTATGTACTGAAAAAACCTGTTTATAGTTTTGAAGTGTCTCAGCCCTAGACACACCTTCAATCCAAGACCTTTCTGGAAACAGGATTAAAACATTAAAACATCAACCATAAGTTAAGAAGTGGAGCAAGCCACCAGTTGTTAGAGAGTGAACATAGGAAAAACCCATAGAGAGTGAGAGTAAACAGGAAGGACAGATGCATAGGAAGAAGAAAGGAGGGACATTCAATTTGAGGGTTTTAAAGACAGCCTGGAGAAAGAGAAGGGCCCTTTTCCTTCTGGGAGGCTGGCTGAGCATGAAGTTCAGCTGGGTGTTTTTTCTGCCTCTCTGGCCTACTAGGCTTTCAGTATAGCATCTGGATCCTGAGTCTTTATTGGTAAAAGCAAACATTTGAGATTTTATTTAAAAACAACGCTTTAGTACTACAAGGTTTGGTCCAGCCACATGGACAGAGAAATCACTCCAACTGTGGACAAACTGAAAAGCCATCAGATTTGGGTAACTCACCTGGGAAGTCCTCAAGGAGTGAGTTAAGGTGGGAAATAGCATAACACAAACTGATAGATAGGACCCTGTATGGTGCCACTTTACAAGGCTTGACGACGGGAGCAGAAAATGAAAAGCTAAATGACGTAACTAAAACTGGTCCAATACTGATTATGAATATTATCATTCGCTTATTTCATATTTTATCCTTAATAGCCACAGTGACTTCTCTGCCTGCTCAAAGATAAAAGCTTTAGACGTATAGGACTAAGAAAAAATATGAAAATTGGTTTGATAAAATTCAAGCATTAGAAAGACAGTGGAATATAGACCAAAACCTACCATACCACCTTAAGATGAAACTGTGGTAGGGCCTTGGCGTGGTTGCTGGAAAATCAACTTTAGTTTATCTAGTTAGCATATAAGATATACTTGTATACTAAGTTGAAGCTTCTCCAAGGTTGTGATAAAATAAATGGAATCCTGCAGGCATACTAGACTTAAAGAAATGATCATTTCATGTGGCTTGCAATCACCTTATTTGAAGTAGAAATTAAATTCATGGGCGACTGAGAATAGTATTATCCTCCAAGATTGGAATAATTTGGCAATAGCAATACTGGAAGCTGGTCCCTGGTCACATGGTGGAAAGAGGAAGCTACTGCCACAGCACAATGACGTAAGGAAGCTACTGTCACAGCACAATGACGTAAGGCTTGAGGCACTGATTTTTTTTTCCAGGATCAGTTGCTAGGCAAAGGGCAAAATCCTGAGTTACAAAAGCAGCTTGAGTTATAATCACACCTTGGTGCTATGTCATTTAGTATCTTTAATGCTTGGGATAAGATTGAATAATCAGAAAAATGTCTGAGTCATTTACTAAAACTATACAAGGCCCCAAATAAATCTTCACTGCCTTTTTTTTTTTTTTTTTCTAAATTGACTTCAGCTGCAAATGTGGTCGTATCAGATTAAGAATTCAGACAAAACTAATCGAATCTTTAGCTTTTGAAAATGTTAGTTCAGAATGCAGAAGGATGACTAGCCCTCTGAAGGCAAGATCAACACAAACAGATGAATGGATTAGAAATTGGGCTGGCGTTAGATCTCATCATTATAACACTAGTCTGAAAGGAGAAATAATTTCTAAAAGTTTTAAGAAAAATCAGCATGTCGGACGATTTAGTTGTGGTCAAGTATGTCATTTTGATATGGATGGTAGGCAAAGTGTTCCTAGAAAATAATGTGCTTTCTAGAAATAGTACCAAAAGAAGGCTCCAGACTTCTGGAATATGCAGAAGTTGTGGCAAAGGCTGACATTGCGCTAATAAATGCAGATCTACAAGGGTCAGAGTAATCTTTTTGCCATTAGGGAAGCCTGAGTGGGCCTCCCTAGGCCCCAGCACCAAGTTAGCTGTTAGCATCAGGGAAACATTGACAGAGCATTTAAAACTTTAATACTTGTTGTGAAAATCAACACTGCTCTGAGTGTAATCGAGACAGAACACCTTTACTAAATAAAACAGAAATTCATGGAAGACCACAAAACAAGTATTGTGACAAACTTCTATAAGTTATCAGAGAACAAAGCTAAAAATACAAATATGTGACATGAAAATTGAAAGTTTAGTAGATTTTAGCAGATTTAACAATAATTTCACTGAAATCTTGGAAAACAGATTGGCCTTATAAGTGAGTGCATATTATGTCTGTCTTGGGTCTTGGTTGCCTTGCTTAGGATAGTTTTTTTTTCTAGTTTCATATAAATGTCTATAAATTTCATGATGTCTTTTTTTAATCTAACTGTTGAGTAATAATCCATTGTGTAAATATACCTAATTTTCTTTAGCCATTCTTCAGATGAGGTTGTTTCCAGTTTCTGGCTATTATGAATAGAGGTACAATGAACATAGCTGAGCAGGAGTAACGGCATGACGGAGCAGCTTATGGATATATGCCCAGGAGTGGTACAGATAGGTCTTGAGATGGATTGATTTTCAATTTTCTGAGAATCCACCATATTGATTTCCAATTTGGCTGTACAAGTTTGCCTTCCTACCAGCAATGCAGAGCGCCATACTTGCTGCATATCTGCACCAGCCTGAGACGACACTGTGAGTTTAATCTTAGCCATTCTGACAGGTGTAACACAGAATCCTTGGGTCCTTTTGATTTGTGTTTCCTTGATAGCTAAGCACGTTGAAAATTTCTTTAAGTGCTTCTGGGCCATTTGAGAGTCAACTGTTGAGAATTCTCTGTTTGGGCATGCATCCCATTTTAAAGTAGGTTATTTAGTTTGTTAATGTCGTCTAATTTCTTGAGGTCTTTATATATTTTGGAAATTAACTCTATGCAAGATGTGGCATTGGTGAAAATCTTTTCGCATTCTATAGGCTGCCATTTGTCCTATTGAAGGTGCCCTTTATGTTAGACACACTTTTCAGTTTCATGAATTGCTAGGTATTACTTGTTGATCTTAGTATCTGTGCTATTGGTGTTTTGTTCTGGAAATTGTCTCCTTTGCCAATGCATGCAAGGATATATACCCATTCTTTTCTATCAGATTCATTGTATTTGGTTTTATGTTGAGGTCTTTGATCCGCTTTGACTTGAGTTTTGTGCAGGGGATAGATATAAATCTATTTGCATTCTTCTGCATGGTGATAACCAGTTAGACTACCAACATTTGTTGGTGATTGCTTTTATTGCATTGTATAATTCTGGATTATTTATTTTAAAAAATCAGGTGTACATTGGTGAGTGGATTTATAACTGGGTTTTTGATTCAAAGCCACTGATCAACCTGTCTCTTTTAATGCCAATACCAGGTGGTTTTTATTATGACAGTTATGTGGTAGAGCTTAAAATCAGGAATGGTAATACTTCCATAAGTTCTTTTACTGAACAGAATTGCCATCTCCCATCTTGTCCTCGATTTCTCCTCAGAAGAGGCTCAAAAAAAGGGAGGCCTTAGTGGGGGAAATCGTAATGACTGCTTATTTCGGGGTAGTGAACCTCCTGAAATTGTTGTCTGATCTTGCTTTAACTTTGATAAGTGGTCCATTTTGTTTAGATTTTTCAATTTTTTGTAATACAGGCATTTGAGGTTATTGCTTTGTCTTTTTATTTTTTATTTTCATTTGATTATTCTCTCTCTGCCTTTTAGCTGATTTGGCTAAGGGTTTGTCTAGCTTGTTGATTTTCTCAAAGACGCAACTCTTTGTTTCATTGGTTTTGTTGTTGTTGTTGTTGTTATTGTATGTGTGTGTGTGTGTGTGTGTTGTTTCCTTTGTTTATATTTTATTGATCCTGCCATCAGTTTTATTATTTCCTGTAGACAACAGGCATGTGTTGGGCATGTGTACTTCTTTTTGTTCTAGCACTTTCTGGTGTGCTACTAAGCTGCTAGTATGTGATCTACTTTCTTTATGAAGGCACATATTGCTATGGTCTTTCCTTAGATACTACTTTCATTTTGTCTAATAAGTTTGAGCGTGATGTACATTCAATTGCATTGAATTCTATGAAGTCTTTATTTATTTATTTGTTTGTTTACTTATTTATTTATTCATCTATCTGCTTTGAATCAGATGTCATCCAGTAGAAAACTGTCCAGCTTCCTTGAGTTTGTAGGCTTTCTATTGTTTCTGTTGTTGTTAAAAATCTAGCTTTATTCTATGATGTTCTGATAGGATAGAGTGTTATTATAAATTTTATGGTATGTGTTAATATCTGCTTTGATACCGAGTATGTGGCCAATTACGGAGAAAGTCTCATTCTATGATGTGAAAAAATTTTATTCTTTTGCTTTTGGATAAAGTGTTCTATAAATATTACTCCATTTGAGTAATATCTTTTAGCTCTATTATTTTTCTGTCTAGATTTTTGTCTAGGTGATCTATCTTTTCATAAAAGTGAGATGGATATTAAAATCTCCCACTAGTAATGTGTGGGGTCCAATGTGTGGTTTAAGCTTTAGTTATGTTTCTTTTACAAATGTCAGTGACCTCGCATTTGAAGAATTGATATTCAGAATTTAGTTGTCATCTTGGTAGTCTTTTCCTTTGATGAGTATGTGTTGGTATAATGTTCTCATGGACTGAGTACAGTTTAACCTTGTTCATTCAAATGCTGATTTCTCCAAACCACTCTTGATTAATCTGGACATTGCATTGTGATGTTTATTCTAAGTATCTCCTGTTTCAAGCTTGTTTAAGCATGTCTCCATTTGTTCTCTGTGCTGTCTTTACTGACAACACAGTTTTGTTTTTATTAACAAACTAGCCAATGCTGAGCAATATCAGATAATAGAGTAGGATTTCCGAACCTGTGATGGGGGGGGGGGCGCGGAGAAAGAAGATACAGGAGAAGTTGAAACCATGAGAAGGGACCATGAAACATCCAGAAAAATTATGTGGGACTAGGAGATGATTTGAAAGCAAGTACAATGTGGGAAATATGAATGAGAAAAAACTATACTAGCATGGAGGTTTAGTATGGAGTAATTATTGCCCAGCATTGTGCTATAGGCTAATTAAATAGATCCTGGCCTCTCTGTGAGGTTATTTTGTATAAAACTGGTTAAGAAGTAAGCACTGATTTCAATAAAATAATAAATCAAAATCAAATATTTATAATCACTCAACATATGGTGCCCAATTAAATTCAAGTATCCACACCCTTAAAAATCATATTTTATCATAGTTTAACAAGGGGAATAAGCTTCCAACAAGTTTAACCCAAGTTTAAACTTAAAAACTCCCGGGGCCAAAAAGTGTCTCCTACATGTCTCTTTAAGAGTGACTTTTAGACATGCCTAGATGCACAAGGCAGCCTACGCAGGCAGATGTGAGCGGACCCAACTAAGCCGGCTGCCACTTTCCGCCAAGCACTCACAGGGCAGTGGAGGCAGCTATGGACGTACGGCATATGGAGAGGTGAAACAGTGAAGTGGGCAGCCTTCTAAACAAATCTAGGCCTAAAACTTTGCCTAGAATAAAAAGCACCATGACAGAGGGTGCTTTGATCTTTTCTGGTTTTGTTTTTGGCTGTTATAATAAGGGCTTATTGGCAATGTACATAGTGGTGATCACAAATTTCCATACTTTTTAAAGGAAAGTCTGTGGAGAAAATATGAAGAAGTCCAAGAGATACAAGGCTAAGTTATGGACAATAGGAAGGAAAGAAAAAAAATCACTCTTTCCAGTAAAAACTAGATTCATAGTGGATGGAATTCAGAGCTCTCTGGCTGCATGCTTGCCAGCTTTTTCTGGGAAAGGTCTCCCTATACATTTGTAACAACTGCATTCCAGCTAATGATAGACAACAGCTCTGGAGCTGCAGCCTGAAATGACACAGCTGGTCCAAAACTTAAAATGTTCTTGTCTCTTTGCTTGAATTTTGTTTGCATTTTCCGCCATATCGGTTATAGAGAAAAATATTTCAATTGTTTACATTGCTAAAACAAGAGAATTTTAAAGGTTTTGACTGGATTTGCAGACAGGGCAGCTCCAGCACGCATTTTTAATTCCAACATAGAAAACCCAGAGATGGCAGATCTCTGAGTTCTGGGTTAGCCTGTTTACACAGTGGATACAAGGCATGAACCCCTGCTGAGAAAGTCACTTTTCCAAGCCTCTTTGCTACAGGGGAAAAAAGTTCTACTGCTAAGTGTTAGGCTGGGAAAGATTCATAGAAGTTACATGCCTCTCATTAAGGTTTTGAATGACGGTTATGGGTTATGGTGAGATGTAAAGACGGAACTGCACATTTCATATGGGAAAAGGGACAGATAGGTCAGAGACAGCCACAGCAAATGAAAAAATCCAGGTACAAAATGCCTAGGGTATACTTAAACTTTAAAAATAAAGGAATTTACACAAAGTTTGGCATGAAGACATAACCATGTATTCCATATGGAAAACTATAGGACAAAACTAACATATATAAAACCAAACCCAAACCTTTAAAGAGGTACAAGTTGCCTACGCTATGCTTGAGTGCTATAAATTAAAAGGAGTTCATGTAAAGTTTATTTAAAACATGATGATCTGGGGGTCCTCTGGGCCAGTTTACTAGGAACCATATCTCTGGAGGGCTAAGGCGAATGCATAAAGGCCAGTTTCTCCACACAGTTGGCCAGGTATGCATCCTCATGCCTAGCTTTTGCTCAGGCCTATAGGCTTCCTTCTTAAACTTTGCCCCAGTGATCCTGAAACACAATTTTTAATTCTTCTGATCTCTCAAAGAGAATAATGCCTCTTTTCCCTCAAGGGGATTTGGGTAGGTTTTTGGTTGGTTTCTTGGGCTATGGATGTTTATTGTCATTGGGAGTGGGTTACAAGTTATTATTAGTCTTATTCAGCGAGAAAAGTGAGGTTGGACTCAGGAATTTTCTTCTCCTGTCTTTTCCTTCATCTTTCTTAAGTATGTAGATAGGAGTTGAAAAGAGAGAATGGGGATTATAGAAAATATCTAGAGCTGTTAGGATAAAAAGGAGATTATTAAATCTACTCCTCAACTTACGGCCTTGTTACTTACAAATAAGGTTATTTTTAATTCATTCATGTAGAATTTTATATATTAATCCAAAAGTAAGTTTATTTATGATACATTAGTATAGAATTAAAATTTAAGGTTATTTTTCACACACACACACACACACACACACACACACACACAGTGTACATATATTTTTTTTTCTACTCAA